>NW_024381424.1:0-12602 GCF_016835505.1 Polypterus senegalus
CAGAAGTGATTTCTTTAAGAGGCAGGTTCTTCTGTTCTCCTGGTCTTGCGAAGAAATACAACTATTCGAACCTTTAAACTATATATATATATATATTGTGGAGGACTGCCAGCTTCTCAGGAGCTCTCCCGACAGCAGGATAGTGCCCCGAGGTCCAGCAGGGCCTCATGGACTTTGTAGTATTTAAACACAGCCCTGCTGGATACCTTGGGGGCCACCAGGAGTCGCTGTGGGGGAGCTTATGGGCTCTTTTGTGCCTTATGACCGGGAGTGCGCCACGGTCACGCGTGACGGAAGGAATGACGTGTTCCCGGGTTGAAGTAAAGGACTGATTGCCCTGACCTGGAAGGAATAAGGAACTGTGGACTGTTGGGACAGGAACACCTCTGGGTCAGGGGCTATAAAAGGACGATGCTTCAGTCCAGACGCTGAGCTGAGCTGGGAGGTAGGGTGGCTAATTGTCTGGGCGAGGAGGAGAGAATAGTGTTGTTTTGGATGCATAGTGTGGAGGGTGCTTTGTGCACATTGTTGTTAAACAATAAAGAGTCTTGGACTTTTACCTGGGGTCTGGAGTTGTACCTGAGGGTTCAAGGGAGCACTAGTGCCCCCTACTGCCACTATATATATATATATATATATATATATATATATATATATATATATATATATATATATATATATGGATTTCACTAGTTTGTGTGTATTTTACTTTTTCATTTGGGACTTTCAGGAAGCACTGTAAATACTGTATATAGTCATTTCTGGACTCCATTTAATTGCTGTTTTTGTGTGTCCTTTGCGGTATTGGACTGTGTATTAATATATAAATTCCACAGGACATTATTTTTGATTTTTCTTTAGGTGCACCTGTGAATAAAATCTAACTTTATTTTTCAAAAAAACCCAATCCTTTTTGTGTCCCTGTCTCCTTGTCTTACACCATCATCCTGGTCACGCTCGGTCCCACATACTAGACACCTAGAGTGTAGGCTGGTGATTCCAATTCCCACTACACGGGGTGTCACAAATGCATAAACTAAACGACTTACATTGTATCACTCTTCAGTATCAAAAGAAACTGTAAGTGAAATCTATTTTTACAGGTATGTGTTTCATTTATCCTGTATATATCAAGCAGGAAATGAATTTTGTTAATATGTCACTTCAGGTAAGGCTACCTGTAACAAGAGTAATCCGCTCATATTAAAGACATACAAGAAAGAGTAGTAAAAGCCAGTAGGGGAACAACATACAGAAACTGGGCTTTGATTGATTAATTCATTCATAAATTATTTAATTTATTCACGCATGTCAGCATTCATTCATGTATTGATTTATTTATGAGCTCTTTTATTCATTCATTTATCCACACAAATATTCATTCCTTATTCCATTAGAGATTGTAGGGGCTTTGTCAATATTGGCAGAGAATAACTCACATACATGAATTGTTACCTATCAGTTTAGACAAAACTTTAACTAAAAGAACCAATTGTTGTTGACTTGTATTTTATATGCAGTGGAATGAGAAAGTATTCAGACAACTTCTCTTTCTGGACACTTCATTGTGTTGTAGATTTCATTTTAAATAAATATTTTTACATTTTTTTCAATCAATCTACATCCAAAAACCCATAAGACTTTCAGGAATGTTGGCAAATTTATTAAAAATCAAGAATCAAACTCTCTCATTCTTGTCAATATTCACACCATAAATGTATAATTTTCTGACACAAAGTCCAGTTTTGACACCCTACGGGCTTGTAGCCATCACAATCCTACAGTGATTTGTCCATCCAAGTTTGACCCAGCTTGCACACTTTTATACAAAGACAAGTAAAACAGAGGACCAAATGAACTGATGAAAAGAAAAATATTATATATATTAAAATAAATTGTGCATACATTTCTTATAATTATCTAACTTACTCAAAACAAAACCCTCAAAATGCTAATTACAAACAAATTAACAAGAAAAACAACAGTGCAAAATACAAACACAATCCAGTCACAGATGCAGATGCAAATATGGCAATCAACGATAAATTAATGAAAATATAATGTGTAAAATTTTGTCGTACTATGATGAAGAAGGTAGATGAATAAGAGCTGCTCCATAGACAAAGACCAGACCACATGAATATCAGGCATAGGATACAAAGACAAATCCATCCTCAGGTAACTGTATTTGTAGTACAATATTAGCGTGAAGCATTAAAACACAAAAGACAGATTATTAAGCTCCTGCCAGCTTCTTCTGGCTCACTTTTAAAGTCTGCACCATGCCTTTTTCTCCACCAACCCCTGCAGCAATACCTGAAAGCTGCCCAAATGCAAAGTACTATAGGGACTGCTAGGATTTGTAGTCCACTTACTTGTAAGTACTGCTGCTATAAGCATTGCACACCTGAATTTGGGCAGTTTATCACATTCTTCCTGGCAGAAGTTCTCAAGCCCCATTAGATTGGACAGGAAGCGGCCATAAACTGCCATTTTCAGGTCTCTCCACAAATGTCTCATGGGGTTTAAGTCTGGGTTTTGACTGGGCCACTCAAGGACAGTCATAGCCTTGCACCAAAGCCACTCCAGCCTTGTCTATGCGTTTCAAGTCATTGTTGTATTGAATGGTGAACCATCACCCCAGTATGAGCTTATATACACTCTGGAGCAGGTTTCCTTCAAGGATCTCTCCTTATTTGGCTGAATTCATCCTTTCCTCAATTCTAACCAGTCTCCATGTCCCTGGACCTGACAAGCAACCACATAGCATGATGCTGCAACCAGAATCCTTCACCTTACGGATGTTTTAGGCAAATGATGAGCAGTGTTTGGTCTTCACCAGACGTACTGCTTGGAGTTTACCCAAAACATAAAATTTTTCTCTCATCAGACCAGAGAATAGTCGTTTAAACTCTCATATGCCTACCCACTCTACCATAAATGCATAAATGATGGAATGATGCTGAGATGGTTGTCCTTCCAACAGGATCTCCCATCTCAGCATAGAGCTTTAGAATCTCCGTTAGAGTGGCTATCGGTTTTCTGTTAACTCCCTGACCCTTCTTGTTTTGTTACTCAGTTTGGTTGGAAGAGTAATGGTGGTTAAAAATGTCTTCATTACACAATGAATGAGGCTCCTGGGATCACTTAAAAGCTTTAAAAATGGTGTTATCCCCTTTTCCACATCTACTCCTCACAACAATTTGATCACAGAGCCCCACAGAGAGTTCCTTATACTTTACATCTTGGTGTTGCCCAGTTACAATGTGAATTATGGGGTCTTATATACAAAGAAAATTGTGTGCCTTTCAAAATGATGTCCAATCAAGTTTCTGGACACATCACCAGGAAAATTAAAGCAAACAGGATGCACCTGACCACAGTTTGGAGCTCCACAGCAAATACTCTGAATACTTCTATGAATGAGAAAGATCAGTTTTTGAGTTTTAATAAATTTGCAAACCTTTCTGAAAACATGCCTTCCCTCTGTCATTATGGGTTACTGAATATAGATTGATGGGCAAAAACATCAAATTTATCAATTCAAAAATTAAATCTACAATGCAATAAAGTGTGCAGAATCTGGAGAGGTCTGAATACCTTCTGAATGCACAATATACAAGTATACAGAATAATGGAGCCAAAAATTAATAACAGTATGTAAAGTATTTCAAAATGTCACGTTGATTGCCATATTTGTATTTGTGTATGCGGCTTGAGTTCTAGCATTTCCAGTTTAGCAACATCTTGCACTGCAGGCTTATGGGAGGTGGTTATTATTTCCTTAGACACCTAAAAATCACAGTGTGGGCAATTTCTACTGAATGCAAAGTTCATGCCTGACGGCACATTGAGAGGCTTAGCTTGAATTTGGAGAAAAGAGAAAAATGTTTCATTGAGGAATCCTGTGTGTACCTTTTAAGTTTTCATTCTTTTTCCTTTTTCACATACATTGCTTCACATCAGAATAAAATAAATGTATTTCAGCATAAAATATTTTTACTTTGGTGCAATGACTATTTTTCCCAATATCATTCAATGCACACTTTAACTTTTGGCCGCTGATCAAATGTCGATTCCTGCATTGAACCCAGTGTTGTTGGGAAAGGCTCTGGCTCTGTAATCATAAACTGGACTAAATGAGTTGGATAATGCATGAGTGGACATATTTATTTTATAAAATGAAAGTTTATTTATTGTCCATATGTTTTAATAAATAACCAAACTACCATTAATACAAATATTGTGACATCTTATTGTCAATTGATTTTGAAAGCTAACAAAATCAATATTTTCTAATTACATGAATCATTAACTTGATTTGCTGACCCTGGTATGTTCCATTTAATATGTGCTTATACCTTTTAAACACAAGATATGCAATTCTGTGTGCACTCAGCTATGATTACAAATGGCAGGGATCAAAGGAAACAGTACACAGTTAGAAAAAGAATGCAACCCAATTTAATTTGCCTTAGACGGAATCTGTGACATACCTGTGATCCCTGTAAAGCCAAGCTGTTCTGGTAATGCGTGGCAATGAATAGTCTGCTAAGAACAAAGCCGTTTTCAGTTTGTTGCTTTTGACCTTGATCAGAATTTTGCAAATAAATTAAATGATTTCACACTTAACAGATTTTGAAGATTCAAAAAGCTATAGATCATTGAACACTAGGAGTGAATTTGTTAAGTCCGTATGACGCTACTGAATCTATTGGTTTCAAGATTTTGGAAAAGTAATATTGACAGTTACTTGAGAAATAAATTAATCAATTAATATAAATCGGCTGGGCATTTTGGTGTAAGTGTATGCATCCATCAATCTTCTTTCCAGTCCAGGTCCTATGGCTATAACCTGTCCTGGGAGAATATAAAATGTAGGGTAGGACGCACCTCTTGACAGGCCATTGGTTTTCACTAGTAACACTCACACGTACCCCTCTGCCCACTCATTCATCCATTATCAAACTCAAGTAATGCAATACAAGGACATGGAGATTATAGGATATCCCAGCTGCATTGGGAAAAAGGCAAGAATAATTCCAGGAGAGGATAACAGTCTATCACAGAGAGCACTCACACACATAATAACACTCACTCATACAAGTCAAGTTACAGTTGTCAGAAGCCCCACTCATACATACTCTAACACTCACTCATCCATCCAAGATCAATCTCACTTAATACAATACAAAAGAGATAGATAGATAGATAGATAGATAGATAGATAGATAGATAGATAGATAGATAGATAGATAGATAGATAGATAGATAGATATTTTATTTTTAAAAATGTTTATTGATACAATTGTTAAAAACAGTAAAAAAATTATACAGAAAAATAAAAATAATCTTATTTAATATATCAAATAAAGAAATATTTCCAAAAAAGCTGTCCTAACACACTCTAATTAAGCATATGTGGGGAAAAATTATAACATCAAGTGTAACTCATTATCTTCACATTCACATACTGTAGCACACTATTTACAAACCAAACATCCCTAAACCTTTCCAAATTCTTTGCACATTTATAAAAATTAAAATCCACTAACATTCTACTCTTGCATAACCTTTTGAAGAACCCAACAGTATCCTGAAGCCCAGCCTCACTGATCTTATTTTTGCGGGTTTTCCATATCGTCAGTTTTGCTTGACCTATGATGAAGTTCACCAGGTTCACGTTATTTCCTGTTTGTTTTGTTGCCTTCCATCCAAACAAGAAGCCCACCTCGTTATATATAATACCCAATCTAACAATTAGATTTTTGATCACAGCGAAAAGACGCTGAAGCCTCATACAAAACATAAAACAATGAAACACGGCTTCCCTTGCACCACAAAAGAGACGAGTATCAGCAACCTCAGGACTAATTATTGCTAAAAAGGAGTTTACCGCTAAAATGCCATGCAACACCCTCCATTGCAGATCCCCTACCCGATGAGCCAATGGTGGCCTGTACAGCGACCTCCAGGCCTGCTTTGCTCCCTCTGGAACAGTAAGTTTGTCTCTCCACGGTGTGTCAGGAAGCATCTTCAGCTGAGTCTGATGGTTGACTGTCACACACATTCTGTACAACTGCTTTCCTGTCAAAAACTGCAGTGGCAAGTCCAACAGGTTACTTATGGACAGTAAGCCATTTGTTTTATTGTCTGTCCACTCACCTGCCAGGGACACCACAAGTGTAGGCAAACCACAATCACTGGAAGGGCAAATCTTTGTATCAAACAGATGTTCTATTTGTGTTAAATAGCTCTTGCGCAATGATGTTCTTAGTCTATTTAAGAATTTTCCTAATAATCGCAGAGAGTGCACTCCTGTCTCCTCTGTTATTGTCGTTGTGTCCTTCCAAACAAATCTGTCCAAATCAAGTAAATGACTAATTTTAGTAACATGGCACCGTACAAAATTGTGAGCAAAATGTGATAATTTCCAGGAGCAGCTGACATGAGGATTAAATAGCAACAGTTCCTCCAGTACCCAAAATAAGGAAGTACTTTCAAAATCCCTTGTGACCATTAGTAAAGACCAAGCACTTAATAAACTTTTATAAAAGGCTGGAAACTGTGAGGTATCAATCTTGTCCACTTTACACAGCACTATGTTCTTCCCCAGTCTCATCTGTCCAACCTGGTCAAGAAAAAATCAAGCTAATAATGTCCACAGGTGCTGCTCATGTCAATATAACAGTTCTTGTACTGTTTGTAGACAGAAAGCAGCCACTTGACTCACAACACCCATAAGTCCTTGACCCCCTTCATCCAGTGGTAAGTAAAGCACACTCAGCCAGTGCATACCGTCCCAAAAAACGTTCACAATGGCCTCTTGTACCTGCTTGATCAGATGTAATGGGGGCTCCAAACAGATGCACTTATGCCACAGGCTATAGGTCGCCAGGTTATTAACAACCAGCATCCTGCCCCTATAAGACATCCGGGGGAGGATCCAACGCCATGTTGCCAGTCGAGCTTGAACCTTTTGAAGTAATCCTTCCCAGTTCTTACGAATAAATTGTCCATTGTCAAGGTAGACTCCCAAGTACAATTAATCCTCCTGTGCTCCACTGCAGACCCCCCTCAAGCTGGGGTGGACTCAGCAGAGCACTGCTTTTTGCCCAGTTTATTTTGGCCAATGACATTTTTTCATAAGTTCTTTGACAAGCGATCAGCTTATCCACAGCTCCTGATTCCTGATGAGAACCACAATGTCATCCACATAAGCTGTAACTTTAAATGGCTCCATTGTATACTCTGGAATAGACAAACCACTCAACATTCTTTGCAGCTCCTTCAAAAATGGCTCCAATGCCTATGCGTACAGCATTCCAGAAAGTGAGCAGCCCTGTCAAACTCCTCTTTGAAATGTAAAAGGCGTGCACATGCCACCTTTGACTTTCACTACACTAGAAATGTCACTATAAAGTAATTGGATATTTTTAACAAAACTCTCCCCAAAACCAAAAGCCCTCATCACATCCCATAAGTAGGAATGACTGACCCGATCAAAAGCTTTCTCTTGATCTAAGGAAAGTAAGCCAACTTTAAAATTAAGAAGTTCTGAGGAAGCCAATATATCCCGAATTAAAAAATATTGTTAAAATAGTTCTATCTGGCACACAGTAGCTCTGATCTGGATGCACCACTTTAGTCAGAACAGTCCGGAGTCGGTTGGCCAACGCTTTAGAAAAAATCTTATAGTCTGCGCACAGCAGTGACACAGGCTGCCAGTTTCTAATTTCACATAAATCTCCCTTTTTAGGAAGGAGGGTTATCACTGCTCTCTTAAAGCTCTGGGGTAAGACACCTGTCCTGATACTCTCTGTGAGCACTTCCAGCAAGTCTCGACCAATGAGATCCCGAAATTCCTTATAAAATTCAACTGCGATCCCATCAATACCCGGAACCTTGCCTACATTAAGCCCCCACAAAGCATCTGAAATTTCCGATAAAGTCACCACTGCTTCCAGGTTTGTGACATCTCCCTTAGAAAGCTGAGGAAGATTCTGTAACAAATGATGGCATTCCTTGTCATCTTGAACCATCTCTGTAGCACAAAAACTCTTATTGAAGTCCCTCACAATCTCCATGATCTCCACTGGCTGCTGTCGCTCTGTCCCATTTGCTGCCCTCAAACAATATAAAACTTTGCTCTGTGAGTTCTTTCTTTCAAGACTAAAAAAATACTTTGTTGGTGCATCCATTTCATTTAGGGTCTGGAATCGTGATCTCACTAGGGCCCCTGTAACTCTGGTATCCAACAGCTGAGTCAGACCCCTCTGTTTATCTTTACGGCTTTCTTTTATCTGTGTGTTTGGGCCAAACTTGAGAAGCCTCTGGATCTCTGTTACCTCAGCTTCCAATTCAGCCATCTCTGATTTTAAACATTTAGTGACATTTATAGTGTATTGCTGACACAACCCTTGAATCTGCACCTTCCCTAAATCCCACCACTATTGCAGGCTGATGAACTCCCTTTTTTAAATTCTCCACATGTTCCAAGAAAACATGAATATTTCCTTGAAATTCTGATCTTAAAGTAAACTAGAACTGAAGTGCCAATAAGCACTTTTAGGTGTGTAAGCTGTAAGCAGCACACTGCAGGTTACTAAACTGTGATCTGACAGCCCAGTGGGTGCGATGGAGCGCGATTTGAACAGTCCAAGGTGATGCTTAAATATATTATGTGGCCCAGCTTACTCTCTCCCACGTGTATTGCCTACTCTTCCCATTTTTTCTCCTCCATACATCCACCATCTCCATTCCCCTCAGTATTCTCAGCAGTTCTTGGGCTGAGCGAGGATGTGGCTCAATCCTGTTATTCCTATCTATTGTTGAGTCAACAGTACAGTTAAAATCGCCTCCCAACACTACAAGTTCTTCTGAACTGCACTGCTCTAAAAGAGCTTCAACTTTCTTAAAAAACTGAACTCTGTCATTGCCATCATTCGGAGCGTAGACATTTATGAAGCTAAAAAGCTTCCCCTGGATTTGTGCCTTCACTCTCAGTAATCTCCCCTCCAGTAAGTTATCCACCCCACAGATGTCCACATAGATGCTATTAGTAAACAGCACAGCCACACCTGCACTGGCATTGGAAACATTACTGAAAAATATCCTACCACTCCAGTCCCTGCTCCACTCCTACAGTTTTTCCTTATCAATATGAGTTTCTTGTAAAAAGGCTACATCCAGATTTTTCTGTTTTAAAAACTCAAAAAGAGCCCATCTCTTGCCAGTATTTCTAACCCCATTGATATTCAAGCTCCCAATTTTAATACTAGCCATTATCATAAATGATATAAGACAGTGTTTCTCAACCTTGACGTATTTGCGACTCGAGTTTTCATAACAGTTTTAATCGCACCCCCGTAACGTTTTTTTGAAAGGAGCCCACTATTACCAATTTGTTCTTTTTTAATTAATGATATATCATAGCTGCATATTTTATTATGCCTACTTAACTTTTATCGACATTTATCCATCCATTTTCCAACCCGCTGAATCTGAACACAGGGTCACAAGGGTCGGCTGCAGCCAATCCCAGCCAACACAGAGCACAAGGCAGGGACCAACCCCGGGCAGGGTGCCAACCCACCGCAGGACACACACAAACACACCCACACACCGAGCAAACACTAGGGCCAATTTAGAATCGCCAATCCACCTAACCTGCATGTCTTTGGACTGTGGGAGGAAACCCACGCAGACACGGGGAGAACATGCAAACTCCACGCAGGGAGGACCCGGAAACGAACCGGGTCTCCTAACTCGAGGCAGCAGCTACCACCACACCACCGTGCCGCCCCGACATTTATCTAACTCTATATTTATTTTTCTAGTATCAGAATGTAGTTTAAATTAATTTGTTTTGATTTTAATAGATGCATCCATCCAACCATCCTCTTCTGCTTATCCGAGGTCAGGTCGCGGGGGCAGCAGCTTGAGCAGAGATGCCCAGACTTCTCTCTCCCCGGCCACTTCTTCTAGCTCTTCTGGGGGAATCCCGAAGCGTTCCCTGGCCAGCTGGGAGACATAATCTCTCCAGCGTGTCGTGGGTCTTCTTCGGGGCCTCCTCCTGGTTGGCCGTGCCCAGAACACCTCACCAGGGAGGAGTCCAGGAGGCATCCTGATCATATGCCTGAGACACCTCATCTTACTCCTCTCGATGTGGAGGAGCAGCGGCTCTACTCTGAGCCCCTCCAGGATCTCTCCCCCAACCCTGAGAGGGCACTCCACCCTTTTCTGGCTGAGGACCATGGTCTCAGATTTGGAGGTGCTGATTCCCATCCCAACCGCTTCACACTCAGCTGCGAACCAATCCAGAGAGAGCTGAAGATGATGAAGCAAACAGGACAACATTATCTGCAAAAAGCAGTGACCAAATCCTGAGTCCACAAAACCGGACCCCCTCAACACCCTGGATGCACCTAGAAATTCTGTCCATAACAGTTATGAACAGAATCGGTGACAAAGAGCAGCCCTGGCGGAGTCCAACTCTCACTGGAAACGGGTTCGACTTACTGCCGGCAATGAGGACCAAGCTCTGACACCGGTTGTACAGGGACCGAACAGCCCTTATCAGGGGGTCCGGTACCCCCACAGGATTCCCTGAGGGACACGGTCGAACGCTTTTTCCAAGTCCACAAAACACATGTAGACTGGTTGGGCAAACTCCCATGCACCCTCTAGGACCCTGCCAAGGGTGTAGAGCTGGTCCACTGTTCCGCAACCAGGACGAAAACCACACTGTTCCTCCTGAATCCGAGGTTCGACTATCCGACGGACCCTTCTCTCCAGAACCCCTGAATAGACTTTTCCAGAGAAGCTGAGGAGTGTGATCCCTCTGTAGTTGGAACACACCCTCTGGTCCCCTTTCTTAAATCCAGAGGCACTGTCCCCGATGTCCATGCGATGTTGCAGAGACGTGTCAGCCAGGACAGTCCTACAACATCCAGAGCCTTGAGGAACTCAGGGCGTATCTCATCCACCCCCGAGGCCCTGCCAGCAAGGAGTTTTTTAACCATCTCGGTGACTTCAGTCCCAGAGATGGGGAAGCCCACCTCCGAGTCCCCAGACTCTGCTTCCTCATTGGAAGGCATGTTAGTGGGATTGAGAAGGTCTTCGAAGTACTCCTCCCACTGACACACAACGTTCCAAGTCGAGGTCAGCAGCGCACCATCCCCACCATATAGAGTGTTGACACTGCACTGCTTTCCCCTCCTGAGACGCCAGATGGTGGACCAGAATCTCCTTGAAGCTGTCCGAAAGTCATTCTCCATGGCCTTCCACAAACTCCTCCCATGCCTCAGCAACCACCAAAACCTCATTCCGCTTGGCCTGCCAGTACCTATCAGCTGCCTCCAGAGTCCCACAGGACAAAAAGGTCCAGTAAGACTCCTTCTTCAGCTTGACAGCATCCCTTACCACCGGTGTCCACCAACGGTTTCGGGGATTGCCGCTACGACAGGCACCGACCACCTTGCGGCCACAGCTCCGGTCAGCTGCCTCAACAATAGAGGCACGAAACATGGCCCATTCGGACTCAATGTCCCCCACTTCCCTCGGGATGTAGTCAAAGTTCTGCTGGAGGTGTGAGTTGAAGCTACGTCTGACAGGAGACTCTGCCAGATGTTCCCAGCAGACCCTCACAACATGTTTGGGTATACCAAGTGCACATATGAACACCCCTATGCTTGAACATGGTGTTCGTTATGGACAATCCGTGACAAGCACAGAAGTCCAATAACAAAACACCACTCGGATTCAGATCAGGGAGGCCATTCCTCCCAATCACGCCCTTCCAGGTCTCACTGTCATTGCCCACGTGAGCATTGAAGTCTCCCAGCAGTACGAGGGAGTCCCCAGAAGGTATGCCCTCTAGCACCCGCTCCAGAGACTCCAAAAAGGGTTGGTACTCCAAACTGCCATTCGGCACATAAGCACAAACAACAGTTAGGACCCGTCCCCACACTCGAAGGTGGAGGGAGGCTACTCTCTCGTCCACCGGGGTAAACCCCAATGAACAGGCCCCAAGTTGGGGGGCAATAAGTATGCCCACACCCACTCGGCAACTCTCACCGGGGGCAACTCCAGAGTGATAGAGAGTCCAGCCCCTCTCAAGGAGATTGGTTCCAGAGTCCAAGCTGTGCATCAAGGTGAGCCTGACTATATCTATAGCCGGAACCTCTCGACCTCGCGCATTAGCTCAGGCTCCTTCCCCTTCAGAGAGGTGACATTCCACGTCCCAAAAGCCAGCTTTTGTAGCAGAGGATCGGACCACCAAGGTCCCCGCATTCGGCTACCACCCAACTCACACTGCACCTGACCTCCTTGGCCCCTCCCATAAGTGGTGAGCCCATGGGAAGGGGGACCCACGTTGTCTCTTTGGGCTGTGCCTGGCCAAGCCCCATGGGTGCAGGCCCGGCCACCTGGCGCTCGCCATTGAGTCCCACCTCCAGGCCTGGCTCCAGAGGGGGGCCCCAGTGACCCACGTCCAGGCGAGGGAAAACGTCATCCAAGGTTTTGTTCTTCATAGGAGGTTTGGTTGAAGATCTCTTTGTCTCATCACTCACCTAGGACCAGTTTGCCTTGAGTGCAAACCT
>NW_024381425.1:0-29978 GCF_016835505.1 Polypterus senegalus
ACAATTTTAGCATCATCAATGCTAATAATAGTTCATAAAAGAAGCTCACTAAGATCGATTAGCATTACATACAATAATACATTATCCTCATAACACTCACCATATTGGGCACTGAATCTGAGAAAGTTCTGACACTTCTTTTCTTAGTGTGCACACTCATACTACGTCTGACAGTATCTCTGCCTCAAGCTTTCTCTCTACTTTCTTTACTAACTGCTTGACTATAACCTCAATGTTTGAATGCTTGTGTTCTAAAAAGCACCAGCATATATGAATACTTAGTGTTTTTAGAAGATCTCGTGCACATTATGGAAGCATAGCAGAATGATGGGGGCTGGCAAGGAATGGTTCCACAACAGAGGTTCCTTTGTTAAAAACTCAGCTAAATTAATTTGTGCAAATCTGATTTATACCTTCTATGTCAAATTGAAGGTTGATGCAATTGCAAGGTTGTTCTCTCAACTGAGGGACAGAGAAGGAGTGAGCTGGGCCTAAGGTGAAACATTTCTTTTTATCCCTTAAATGTTTTTATCTTCAAATTGCTGAGCATTCAAGTAGTTTTATTCACTAGTTTATATATTTGCTACCTTTTCTTTCCTCATAAATCATAAATCACAAAGTGACTTTGACTCCCAGTCATTATTTAGGCCCCATAGATCTCTAGACAAATGTAAACTATCAGTTAAAAAATCAGTTTGTACCTTGCAGTGTGGCGTAACAGCTCAGTATTATGGCGGAAGCAAGCTGTCAAGGAACAAGATGAGACACTAAACTAAACAGGTGACCCAAGTCATTGTTTTCATTTACACCTCAATGCGCATCAACACAGCGGGCAATTACCACACGAATGTATGAATGGTGTGAAACTGAGTGTTGACAGGTGCAGCCAAAATGAGCATCACTGACAGTTGACAATGCTCTTAACAATAATGGTTTAAAGGCATTAAAACGACCAAGGAAAATGAGACATATGGCAGTCATTTTTCATTGTCATTCATGAGAACAATGAGCTCTTAGCTTGCTGCAACAGATGTTTAAATGGTCCAAGATGTCATAAAATATGTCAGGCACCTCAGGTTCAAAGGGTACTAGTGGAACAATGATTATATGGTGCAGAAAGGTGTTTAACAATTAATCTCTCATATCCCTCTAGGTAGTAACACTGTAGATCTAGAAGGAGAACACTGGAGTAAGAAACTTTGTCACAAAATGCTTAAAGAAGGGGACAGAATGTCTGTCTCACAAGCTAGTTAATCAAAAATGGTCCCGAAAGTAATGTACATAAACCAAATCTTACAAATTCTGCAATGTTGTGCAGTTTGTGGGGAGCAGTGGCCTTTGGTATGAAAATTCAGTTGGGGCCACAAAGGCCTTGAACAGAAAGTGACAGACTGTCAGAAGGTGTAAAGCCAACCAGGGAAGCCACCCAGAAATGGAGTCTTTACAGAGTTTAGGAATATGTGTGTGTTTGTGTGCTGGATTGTTAAAGTAACTTCATTTTGAGGACTCCCAAGCTAGAAATATCAAACAACATTTGATCACATAATGTGTGTCAATATGTGCAACAGTAAAGTATTTGCTTTGCTTAACATCTCTATTATCTGTCTACTATTATACAAAATCATGCAGTGTGACAACTGTCAGCAGTAAGTCAGATTTCCAATCATGATCTGCTTTTCAGCTTTGGATTTATATTAGGAAGGGCCCTGATCACAATGTATAATATTTTGAATAACCATGACATTAAAAAAAACATTTGGGCACCCTGACCTAAAATATGCTGATCATACTCAAATCCTACATAGAAAAGTGAAAATCTTTGATCTAGTTTTGGGGGTCTATAGTAACACAGCCATGTCATGAAGCACACAAGTGATTGTAGTATTTTAAGGTTCAGCACCTTACAATATCCATCAAAGATACATCTTAGTCTAAGCCACTTTACTGAAATATTCAAATCCCACCAGCCCTGCTGGACAAGCCTATTTTGATTACAGGTGTGGGACTCTCTTTTTTAGGGCTTTTCCCATCCAGTGACACTCAGGTAAGAAGACCCTACCTATCAGGTAGTCCATTATAACATAGGTGCTTTGATTTAAAGTTTTCATTTATGAAAGAACATAAAGGTAATATACTTCAGCAGCTGTGACTTACAACAACCTGAAACAACTGACAGACTATGAGGTTATGTCCACTTTCCTCAAATGGATACTCTGACCTTTGTAGACAAGACTTGCTCCAAGGAAGGTACTACTCTAAGAGTTATTCTCTGTGCATCATGATTAAGAGCTCTGACAGGCATTTGGGTAGTATGTCAAAATATATATATATTTTTTGAGGATTACCCTAAAAACTTGGGACTTGTTGGCAGGGGAAAACCCCAGAGTGTTTCACTCTCAAATTAGTGTGGTGTTGGGGTGTCACATGTTCTACAGCTGTGCTTGGGTCCTAATTTGGGACTCTGGGGTGGTTCATTGTGTAGTGGTGCAGCAACACATTTTATCAGTGCATGCTCCCAACCTCATTTGTAACACTAGGTACATTACACCTGTCAGTGGGTCTTCCAAGTTCTAAATTTATTTGCCAGCCTGCTTTGAAAGGGTGCTGTAATGTGAAAATATAAATATATTCTAAACAACCAACATGAAAATAACCTATACAGTTTACAAAACATACTGAATAAATCAGACAAAAAGACTGCTTTCTAAATGTTTTTGTCTTTTCTTTCCACATCATTGACTAGAAAATATTTTGTGACATCCTGCACTCCAGCAAAAGCTGCTCGCCAGCTGTGTTTATTCAGAAAACAGGAAAAAATTATAAGGCTTCAAACTGGAACTGAGTAAATGGCTTTTTGCAGGAAGGTAATCTGCTCATTTTCAATGTGTAACAAATAGCCTGTGGACACCAGGGATCATGTCAAGCGACATTTACAAAATGGGCAGTTAGAAAATGACTATTGATGTGTCATGTGACTGGGAATGAGCTCCCAACTAGCTAAGAGAAAAGTCACTGCAGCTTTCTTCAGATGGTGGTCCTTTGTGTTGCTTTTTGGCATCTAAACAGTATTAAAAGCACATTTAATTGGAGCTCAAAAATGAATGTCCTAATAAACTACAAGTCACCCACTGACTGCAACTTCTTTTCTAGCGGACCAGAATAGAAGCTCTGCCAAACACTAAACTCTCCCCTCAAATCTCACACCACATAACATGCATGGCCTATCTAGCTACATATGGGAACAGTAGCTCATAATATACACATACTCTGGTTTACAGTATTTTATTAGCCCTTGATCTGTGCTAATGAATAAATCTATTTAGCCACAGACCCCAGTTCTAAATATGCCAATTCAACTGCACGGTGCACAAAGCAGAAATGAGCCATGAATGAGAAACCAGTTATTCAAAAAAATTTCCCTTGGTAAAATGTTTCTCATTTTTACATTTACCTTTACCTAACCAACTTACATGTTCAGAATATTCTACAACTGATTATACATTTGTGTTGTGTGTAGGTGTGTGTGTCCCTCAGCTGGATACATCCACCATAGCTTATTGCATGTTCAGCTCAATCACAATAATCATTCACGAACCAGTTTCGGATAATCTGAAAATACAAGGGTGAACTGGGGGCTTGAATTATCCTATTATCCTGTAGCTGCATGCAGTCTCAAATTATCTTGTTGGCTGCATGTACATACAATAATAGTTATGTGCTGAATTCAAAAGCTGCAAATCCTGGGAGGAAGACTTGCAATAAGTGAAAAATTGATAGGCAGCAAGTCAAAATGGAAAATTAAAAAACTTAAGTCACCACAGTAGAAGCCTTTTTTATAAAACATTATTTATTTTGGTATTGTATTAAATTAATTTATTCATGAAAATTTAGCTGCAATAAAGTAGACACTGTTAGGTTGCATTCAATTAAATAGACAGACAGTGTATAAAGAGTACTTACTTATTGGAACTTTTGGATTTTTATTATAACAACACTGAATCTCAATGGATTTAATGTACCTTTGACACTGACCAAATCTAATTACGAATAAAAATACAAAATAATGTATCACATAAGATTTACCCCTCAAGTCAGTATTTAGCAGACACCAGCCTTAAGTCAGTGTGCACAGGTCTATATCAGCTCTGCCAATTTCCTCATTTTTCAATGCAAAACTGTTCAAGCTCTGCCTGGTTGCATGAAGATCATGAGTGAACAGCCTTTCTCAAGTTCAGCCACAAATTCTCAACTGGACTGAGGTCTGGACTCTGACTTGATCCTTCAGGACCATGCATTGTTATTTTAAAGCTACTCCTGTGTAGCTTTGGCTTTATACTAAAGCTTGTCTTGCTGGAAAACAAACCTTTTCCCCAAGGCACAGATTTCCAAGATTCTTACAGACTACAGCAGGTCTTCCATAATGGTCTGGCTTTATGCTTGTGGTTGTTATCTTGATGTAAAACAAATTTTCTCCCAAAGTGATGGCTTCTTGTAGACTTCATGAGGGGTTTTTATCTAGGATATAAATGTATTTTGCTTCATTGATTTGACCCTCCAACCTTTCCAGGAGCGTTTTAAAAAGCATTGCCACAGTCTGCTTCTGCCACTCTCATGCTTCACAGTGGAGATAATGCATACATAGGTTTAGTCTGATGACCAAAAGCTCAATTTTGCTCTCAAAAGGTCATAGAATCTTCTTTTAGGTGATTTCAAAGTTTCCCAGGTGCCATCTGGCAAAGATGTCATGTTTGTCTTTCCTCTTTGCAACTTTGTTGTGACTAAGCGAAACCTCAGACAACAGTTGTAGTTTGTCTCAGTCTCAGGAACTGCATTTTTTAACTCATTCAAAGTTCTCTGGGGGTCTTTTGTTGACTCCATTTTCTCATGTTTTTCTTGCCCAATCACTCACCTTTTGCGGACAGCCTGCTCAAGGCTGATTTATAGCTGTACCATAACCTTTACATTTTCCCTAATGATTGATATAACCAGACTTCAAAGGGATTTTCAATGACTTCACTTTTCTCATCTCTATTCCTGACTTGGGCATTTCACAGGCTGCATATGTGTTCTTTGTCTTCATGGTAGAGGTTAGGCTACCATGCTGACCTCACCACAAGATGGACATTCCATTGGGTGTTTTAGACTACAACTAGCTGGAAACCACAGACAGGTGATCTCCATTGAACTAATTCTGTGATTTTTAAAACAAATTGGCTTACCAGTGATGATTCATGGGTGTCATAATAAAGGGGTGAATACCTATGCATTCAATTATTTTGTGTTTTATATTTTTAATTGATTTAGACCACTTAGCTGAGATTTGTTTTTACTTTGACATTAAAGAGTCTTTCTCTGTGGATCAGTGTCAAAAAAAGTCAAAATAAATTCACTGTGGCTCAATTTTTTATAATAAAAAACAATACAATTTATTTTTGTATATCCCAAAATCACACAAGAAGTGCTTTAACAGACCCTGCCTCTTGACAGCCCCCAGCCTTAACACTCTAAAGACAAGAAAAATCCCAAAAAACCTTGGGAATAAAAATGGAAGAAACCTTGGCAAAGGCAGTTCAAAGAGACCCCTTTCCAGGTAGTTGGACGTGCAGTGGCTGTCAAAGAAGGGGTCAATACAATACACAAAACAGAACAAATCCTCAATACAGTATAAAAAAAAATTTTACAAGTGCGGACCAGAATTTAACAGTATATGATATCAGATAATATGATTTGGATTTGTTTAGGTCCTGGAGACCTCATCATCAAGCTGCCTCCTCCATTTGGCCATTCCACAGCTGAGACAGCACTGGCCAGTCAATCTGTTGAAAGGACCCTCTTTGCATGATATTAAATAGAATTACAAAAATGTCAATACCTTTCATATGCAAACTGGACAGATGGACAGACACACTGAATTAATTAATCCTAGCGGCAAATTACTTGTACTACCAGATGGTGTCCACAATCTTCTTCCCCAGCACTTCCTGGTGTGTGCTGAGGTGCAGGGTTCTTCAGGCACTGGGGCACCGCCTGGCGGTGCCACAGCCCCTAAGGTTGGCTTCCATGCCCTCACCCATACCCCCCAAGACAACCAGGGTGGTCACCCCTCGTGGTCTGGAGGAGGCAAGCCCTCCTCCGGTCCCCTAACGTCCCACAGTGCCACAGTGCCCACTGCCAGTGAAGACGCGTCGGTCTGAGCGATGCATCCGAAGGGCAGCACGCGTCCCACCATCACGGCACCCTGGGATGCACCCTGCACCTTCTGAGGGTGCGTCACGCCCCTCCGTTCTGCACCCTCTACGCCTCCATAGTCCCGCCAGCCGGGGACCATCCAGTCACAGTGGAGAGTCCTCCGTGGAGCAGCCCGTTCCAGGAGGGCAGGTTCCCAACAGGGCAGGTCCTACTGCTGCGTCAGGGCTTCGGTCCTGTAAAGAGACAAAAGGGGTGGCCAGAAGCACTGCCTGGACACCCGCACGCGTGTCCCTCAATCTCTGTATCAGCAGCACTCTCCCCTACCGGCAGCCCACGACTTGCCTGTTCAGCGCCTCCCGCCCAGGTTCTCTGCCTGTCCGTTCGTCCTCACGAGACCACTCTCACAGGCAGCTCCTCCACCCGCCCAGGGGTTTCCCTTGCCTCCCGCAGGAGGCGGCTCTTCACGAGATTTGTGCACCCAGCAACACGTCCCTTTCTATCGGAGGAACCAGCATTCACCCCTCGATTCCTCCTTTTCCTCTTGGACTCTCCGACGGTCTGGGTCTGAGCATGGCGAAAGCTCAAATCCAGCCCCGTCTGCATCCCTGCAGAGTGACGGGCTTGGAGAGCAGGCGCTGACCCAGGGCACTCATCAGCCCCTGTCATGCCAGCCTCTGCGATCTCGCTCTCCTGCTCTGCGGCAGCCTGCACTGCCGCGTCCGCTGTCAGAGAATCATATACTTGCTGCTGGTCATTAATATCACGGCCGATTTCGCCGACTTCTCCCTCATGCTGTACAGGGAGGGCAACACTCACCTTCCCCACCGTACTCCTCTGGCCAAAGGCTCCAGCGCCGTGCCGTTTCTCTGCAGCCTGCGGCGTTTCGGATGACACAATCGTTGCCCACTCAGCTTCTCCAGCTCCACGGAGAGACGTGTAGCACCTGTAATAAAGGCGACTCTACAGGCCAAAGGCACTCCTCCGCATGAGAGCCACCGGCAAGAACAGAATTTTACAAATATTTACACAAAGTTAATCAGTGCACTATCTAGTGCCTCCAGCACCGATCCCCAAAGTCCAGGCCTCACAGACACTAAATGCCTTTCCTTCTGCGCCTCCACTCCTCTCTCTCAAGCTCCGTCCTCTTCCACCTGACTCTTGCTAATGAGCGGAGGGAGGTGGCCTCTTTATCCCAACCGGATGGGCTCAGCTGCTTCCTGGCAATCCCGCGAACACACCCCGTGTGGCGAAGTGCCGGCTGCACACCGGAAGCCCTCCGGGTGTCCCGTCTTCTTCCCCCCAGCACTTCCTGATGTGGCGGAAGTGCTGAGGTCCAGGTTCTTCAGGCATGGCGCCGCCTGGCGGTGCCACGGCCCCTGAGGTTGGGCTTCCATGCCCTATACCCATGGCCCCCAAGACAACCAGTGCGGTCGCCCCCCCCGTGGTCTGGAGGAGGCACAAGCCCTCCTCCGGTCCTCCTGGGTGTCCCGGCTGGGCTCCACCCCCAGCCGCATGCCACAAACTGTATGATGCCTGACTTTCAAGAAAGTTCACATGGCTGGTTACACCACCTCTAACTGTAGTAAATACAACTGTTAAGATATTAGAATATAGAGGTAATGGAAATAAAATACACATGAATGTACCATTCTTTCATCTTCATTCAATCATATTCTAAAAAAGCTTCACTACAGTCAATAAAAGGAATGAAGCAGAAATTGGAACTGAATAGACATTGGCTCATTGCAGTTCATTCTGTAATTCAGTCCAACTTAGAATCATCAGTTTGCCTAACATGCTTGTCTTTTAGAATATTTTAGAAAAGATTAAAGTATACAGATAACCACCACAAAATCGTGTGTCTATGGAGTCAACGTTTGACCCCAGGACCCTTGAACTGTGAGGCAAAAGTGCTATTAGACTAATAACTTATATGTTAGTGATTTAATCAAATCTTTATATAATGCTAAAAGTATCAGCTAAAATGTCAGTTTATTAAATGAAAAGATGAAGGGAAATGAAAATTTGTAAACATGTATAAAAGGTAAACTAAGAAAATATTAAATTCTATAGCAAATTTTGTAAAAACATTCAGCAGCTAGTTAAAAACAAATTAAACAGCATAAATGAACACTTGGGGCTGCCAACCTGAAGAAAGCGCATTTGAGGAAAAGATCATCACATATGTCAAGTGTCAGCCTGGATTAATGTCACTTTATGTTTTGTATTGTCTTTGCTGTGTTTAAAGTCATTTATGTACTGTGTCTTTAAATATTCTTATGTTCTATATACTTTGTAGGAGGAGCTCCCAGAAGGCAGCAGGGCCACGTTGATATTACTGCTACTGCATCCTCCCTCTGCAAAAGGACTGATAACAGGAAAAACCTAGTAGTGGTTCATAAAGTTTGCTGGAATTGCTTATTTTTTATTTTCTTTTGCTCTAGTTATTAGATTTTAGCTTTGGATCATGTTTTGGAACTTGTTTGTTGGCTTGCCTTTTAAGAATTTTTTTGTTTTTGAGCTTTTTGTTATATTTTGTATTGTGAATGAATATTGTTATTAATAAATATTCATTTAGTGAAATGTACATCTCAAGCCAGAGTTTTATCGCTGTTTCTCTGTGTTAAGATTTTTCTGAAGGGGCTACAGAGGCCCAAGTTGTTATCTAGGCTCTTTCGAGCCTAACATCTTTTCCACCATATCAGGGACTCCATTATTGTGACACCATATGCACAGGCAGCACAAAACGTCAACTACAAGCAGCATATGGATTAAGGAGATTTTGAAGATGCTGTAAATATGCTGCTGGCTAGACATTTAATGTTCACAAAGAACTGGAGGCATTCTGGTATACCTGATTTCTAAATGAAGAGTACACTTATTTGATCATATGAAAAAAATAAAGAAAATGTCAGTGTGTGCGATGTGGGTTCATTGCATGCTGAACCCTACACCGTCGGTAATGTTACCGATGAGCATAGCAGTGAGAGGCATTCGACATATGCAAGGGATGGTGCAAAAGTGTCAAGTGCTTTATTAAAAACAACAATCAAAACAATGTTCAAATAAATAAAGTGCAGTACTTCAAAACATCTTCAAATAAATAAATAACCCATAAAACAGTTGTGAAATCGTTAAAATCCATTAGAAAAAAATAATTAAAAATGAGGTTAAAACACATTGCAGGAAACAATCCAACACAAAGCCTGGAGCTTCTTTTACCTGGCAGCCCTCCTGCTTCTTCCGTTTGGGCCCCTAACAGAAGAGTCGCCCTCTCAGCAGCTGACCTTTTCTCCCTCAACTGGTCTAGAGGCCTCCGATCCCTAGCTTCGGTCGCGCACTCACCCCAGACCGAGACTTGACTTCCTTGCTGACCAGGATGCTCACCTCAAGGACTTCACCCACCAAGCCTCCCGACTCAGCTACCTTAACGGCCTTACCGGCCTGTCGTCCTTCAACTGGTTATTCCAGCTCCTTGCTCACTCAGCTGGAGCGACTGCTTCCTTCAAGCAGTGTTGGCCAAACACCCTTCTTGGTGCTCACCTTCCAACTGCCTACCTGTGAGCCTGCACTTACTCGCTTCGTTTCTCGCTCTCTTGCCACACTGCTTCCTGTTCTCCAGCAACCTCCATCTTTCTTTGTCTCTCTTTCTCCTTTCTATCTTCCTTTACTAACTGACTCAAGCTTCTACTTATCAATTGGGCGAGGTAGCTGTGGCAAATCAGCCCCAGGAACAATAATGGATGGGACGGTTTTTCTCATCTATGCACTTAGGTGGAACGCCCACACCCACGAATCGCCCGAGAACGCTTCAGACACACAACCACCATGCCCCCTCACCAAGCTGTGAGCGGTCTTATTTATTAAAAGTGGCCCTTTTTACAGCAGCTGTGGACCCACTACACCACACAGTGGTGTGCAAGATTGCACTGTAGGTTTTAAAATAATGGCATCATCACCATACAGCTTTTCAGTACTTTATGGCTAGTAAAAAAGTTGCACAAATGCCAGTCACTTGGCTGCCAACATAAATTACTGGAAACAAAACCAACTAGCCAGCATGTTTTCCTTCACAGCATGTTCATTCTTCCCTACATTTCACTATTTAGTGAAGAAGCATTTTGTGATTAAAATAATGTGAACTCTGCTTCCAAGTAATATGGCCAAGGAGTACCTTAGTGTTTGCTGATACCATAATTTTCCTGTGCCTTTTCAGACAGTGTTCATTTTTCTACATGTCCAGTTGCTGCTAGCACACTTTCTCTGCATGTCAAGCCTTGCTGTTAATTAGCATGACCATATCTCTCCATCACACCTTCCAAACATCTGAGTGTTCAATGATGCTACGAGATTCTGCAGCTACAACTGGAAATCCAGATAAATATGATCAAATTAGTCTGTTTTATTCATCTGTTGTGCTCTGTTAAATGGCTTAGACTTCAAGTATCTTGTTCAGCAGCCACGCAGGGTTTTGACAACTAATTAAGGACATGACTATATATATATATATATACTAGCAAAATACCGCGCTTAGGCGAAGAACTCCTTAAAATTTTTATTAAGAAGAAAATTAAACCTTATTAAACTGAGGGAAAATATACCAATAATTATTTAAGGATCTCTTTGTATACCACATTGTGAGTTCGGCCCTCCGGTTGTAATATGACCAAGCTGTGCGCTGAGCTTACTCTTGAGCATGCAACTTACATTTGGCCATGTGAACAGTAATCTTGTTTCAAATCTCACAGCTTGGATTGCTGCTGTCATAATCGGTTTGAGTTTCATGGTTTGCTTCAATTACGACAGTATTTGCAGGACTTGTGTTGAAGTGAAATTCGGCAACTGTCAAGCGTTGTAAGCATACAACCGGTTTCATCGATAACTTCACATCCAGCTTTGAGAGTTTAAACTCCATAAACATCAAAGTGTCCACTACTGAAATTGTCAACTGGAATCTAAGATGTTTAAGAGGCATTGGCGGTTGTCGAAAGGTGTAAAATATTTGGCTATTTTGGTACACCTGAAAGCGACAACCGAACAATTCAGGCGAAGCCATCAACTCACATGCAGAACCATAGGTGAAGGGCTTAAGCATTTCACTCTTTTATAGTGCTCCTGTGTAGTATAATTATCTCTTGTACCGTCATCAGTCCACACCTTTAACCTGTCCCAGTCATTCAATACATAAGACACAATGTTCCTCCGGATATCAAGAGTGAGCCTGATATGGCGTCAATTTGTAACAAAGAGAATGGAAAAGGTAAGTGCCATCTCGGGCATGGAAACCACTTGGTAAGTGACAGTTTTTTGATCGATGGTGATCACCTCTATAGACATGTTAATGGGGGTACGATTGGAATGATAAAGGAAATGGGTACCTGAACAATGTAAAGTAAGTCTAAAATACCTACACAATAACTTATAATGTAATAAACAAATAATAAAACAAGCGAGAAGCCGTGGATTAAATAAAAAGGCTGTAGTTATCGGCAGGGAGACGTGAATCCGGTGGCGAAGCAATTATTAAATTAATTTTAAAAATTAATCCAATTAATTAGAGGCTGTGTAAGAATTAATCTTGATTAATCGTATGTAATCGCACACCGTAAATTTGCCCAAATCGCAAATGTTTTTTTTTTTTATAAAACGGTTTTAGTGGGCGACAGAATCAAATAATAGACATGGACATGAATATTGTAAACTGAAGCTGTTTTAATTTCTGAAAAAAAAAGCTTTTAAACTGCATTTGAATTCAAAACAGAAACAAAAATATCATCACTGGTTAAAATTGGGCAGACTTAAAATAAAGTGGTAGTTTTATGTACTTTAAGTACATTTTCAGAATAGTATTGTCTTTAAATAATAATAACCAAAATGTCAACATAAAGTGCAGTTTTTCTTCTTAAAAAATAAGTCAGAAACATAAAGGTAATTTGACCAGCTTACTCTTTAAACTCTGAGTAACATTAGCCAAAATTATTTTGTACATTAGGCTAAAACAGTGTGATCATTGAACATTTTGTAATTAGATGTAATTAGAATTACTACGGTCCGGAGTCAATGATCCCCAGTAAGAGCCACAAAGTCCGCTTTCTGTAATGCATCTAATTTTGCTTGCTTTTCAGTGTGCACAAAACCATGCTTTTATCAAGGCTTTCGGGTAGTCGAAATGATCAGTCGTAGGAGCGCTTTATTCGACTCTAACATTTTTGTAGCTGTGATGTGTGCATCAGTGTAATGGATGTACCAGGAAATCATGCATTGACAAAGTTCCCATTTGCTTGGAATTGAAAGTGTGATTAAATGCGTTATTTTTACGTGTATGGAGTCATGCATCGAGAGCTTCTCAGCTGTGCTTGTGCTAAGAAAGGAAAAATTTTAAAAATAACGTAACATGATTCTCGTTAACCTAATATTTTTCATCGTCCCAAACCAAGGGAGATGAAGGTAAAATGATGGATGCAGCATTACATAGTCAGTACACCCCCTCGAATTTGAACCTCGAGATATCGTGTAGGCGAAGACTCTACAATTAGCGCCACAGCGTGTGGCTTAGTCTATGCTAAAGTATGTATTGTAGATCGGGTATATATATACATTTATATATATATATACCCGTGTATATGATGGAGAAGTAGAAGTTATGAAAAAGAAAAGGAACATTTTAAAAATAACGTAACATGATTGTCAATATACAGTAGTGTTTTGTGAGTGTTATTGAATGTTGCTGTCATCAAAGTTGATTATCATTATTTCTTTCAATCAGGCTCGTATTTGTAGGATGTGTTCAAGTTACATTCGTGTTTGTCAATCGTTGTAAAGATAAGAGGTTTCATTCATCGATTAGTTCCTTACTGCATCAATAAACAACTGTCTTCCTTTTATCTGAGCGTGACAAACTGCATCCGGGTTTTTTTTTTTACACTGTCTTCCTTTGAGGACATTCACTTTTTCCACCGTGTGCTTTTGTTTCGCAGTAGCTGCACTTATGAATATGATTGTATGTATAGCGCTATATTTTTGCTGCCTTCTCAATTGTGTGAATTCGGTTTTGTTCAGTACTCTTTGGAACTGTTGCTTTTGTCTGTGCACTCGCGTCCAGTTCACGTGAGCGCTTGGTGTTCTTGCATCGAAGGTTCCCAGCTGTACTGGTGCCATCTGCGTGTAATGTCAGCTAAGACCGGCACTAAAAGTTCTCTCGCGTTTCAATGAGTTTGTGCCAAACACCACCCTGACCATCTCATCTTCCTCTCATGGCACAGTCCTTCACCGTGAATATTTACCGGCAGTGTTTGTATTGGATTCGCTGATGGGCGGCCTTATATGGGCAGGCACTAAATTACAAACACTAGTGGCAGCCTGTCTATGAACTTAATTTAATATAAACTTACAGTTCACGCCGTGCTTTGTTTCACTGATAGCTGTATTGAATATGCTTGTATGCATCATTTGCTTCATAATGTTTTCTGCCTTCTCAATTGTGAAATGGCGTTTGTGCTGATCGCTGTTTGGAGTTTTTCCTTGTTCTCTACGTCTTCCGTGGGGCGTGATGATGTCACACGAAACTCCTACGGCCATCTCCACTCAAGACTCCATTACATTATAGGGAAAAATAGCTTCCAGTTATGACCCTTACTCGTAGAATTTCGAAATGAAACCTGCCTAACTTTTGTAAGTAAGCTGTAAGGAATAAGCCTGCCAAATTTCAGCCTTCTACCTACGGAAGTTGGAGAATGGTGATGAGTCAGTGGTGAGTGGTGAGTGAGTGAGGGCTTTGCCTTTTATTAGTATATATATATATATATATATATATTCAAATCATTTCCTTTAACTTGCTGGACAAATGATCTGGTTTAAAAGTATACTGCCTAATCCACAGACTTTCTCACCTCAATGATTATATCACTGGAACTCTATGACACCCATTCTTTCCTTCAGAATGGACACGTTTTGGTAAATTGGGATAAAGAATTTCATATAGTGAGAATAGGTGAGAGCTCCTTACAACATTTATTCAAAATTTGAAAATGAAGATGAATCAGAAGACCCAAAGAAAAAATACATCAACAGAATGAACAGAAAGCCAAGTGCAGACAGAACAAGAACATAAAAGTGTCCAGCAAAATAAAATCCAAAGATACAGCCTGTCTATGCTGAGATAAAAAAAACATTGAAAATAATAGGCATGGAATAACTAATGGTGCATTAGGGGACTTAGCAATGATTTGAAAAGAGAATTATATGTTTTAGTTACTTCAAACAATAGATTTTTGTTTATTAAGTATTTTATTTAACAGTGAGTTATCCATCCATCCATCCATCCATTATCAACCGCTATATCCTAATTATCCAACCCTCTATATCCACAGGGTGCAAAGCAGGAACAAACCCTGGGCAGGGCCCAGCCACCACAGAGCACACACAAACACCCAAACACCAAGCACACATTAGGGACAATTTAGGATCACCAATACACCTAACCTGCATGTCTTTGGACTGTGGGAAACCAAGTACCGGAGAACCCATGCAGACACAGGAGAACATGCGAGGTCTCCTTACTGCGAGGGCAGCACTGCCCACTGTGCCACCATGCCACCCACACAGTGAGTTATATTGAAAAAATAACGGACACAACAAAATGCAACTACATTTTGGTAGACTACTTTAAATACAGACTTTTTGACAGCTCTTTACAATATCATGTAGTTAAAGATGTACTTTAAATAGTATTGTAGTAGGTCAACGGCTTTGATAGAACAGCAGAGCTTGCCTCAAGTGATGTAAAAATGGCATAGACTGATGTGCTGAAATGTCACACATAGTTCTTAAACATAAATGAAAGACATAAAAGTGAAGAAGGGTTAAAACTGTTTACCTCTCAAAGGTAAAACTGTTGGCTGCATTGAACTATGATGGAAGCAGGTCTGTAGGGAGAAGTGAGCTGGTGTTCCAGCAGCTCCTGAGTTTATCATTGCTGGAATTTCAGCAACTTGTTTCAGGGATTTGTTTTATCATCAGGAGCAGGTGTTGAACATTAAAGAGGAAAATCTACAAATATACAAGTCAGGTGACCTCCCTCAAGGTAAATTTGAAAATATAAACTAATCTGTAATTGAAGTCACAAGAATATTTCTCTCTTTAAAGACAGACACATTTGCAAATTCCACATTGTTTTGGTGAGAAAATTTTTTAAAAATATGCACACACTATATATTTTCTATCTATGGATATTTGTTGACAAAGTTCCTTGAAGAATAAATATAAAAAATTTCAACAATTTTACACCAAATTTCATCCATCCATCATCTTCTTCCGGTTATCAAGGTCAGGTCGCAGGGGTAGCAGCAGACAGTGGCTGACTTCCCTCTACCCGGCCACTTCTTCCAGCTCTTGGGAATCAAGGTGTTCAGGCCAGCCAGGACATAGTCCTTCAGCGTGTCCTGGGTCTTCCCAGACCTCCTCCCGGTTGGACGTGCCAGAACACCTCACCATCCTGATCAGATGCCGAGCCACCTCATCTGACTCCTCACGATCTTGGGAGGAGCAGTGGCTCTGTTCTGTGCCCCTCCGGATGACTGAGCTTCTGCGCCCTATCTTTAAGGAAGCCCAGATACACTGCGGAGAAAACTCATTTCAGTAAGCTTGTATTAGCGATCTCGTTCTTTCGGTCATTACCTAAAGCTCATGACCATAGGTGAGGGTAGGAACATAGATCGACTGGTAAATTGGAGCTTTGCCTTACAGCTCAGCTCCTTTTCACCACGACAGACTAATGCAGAGCCGCATCCTGCGGACGCGCCCGATCCGCCTATCGATCTCACCTCCATTCTTCCCTCCTTTCGTGAACAAGACCCTGAGATACCTGAACTCCCTCCGCTTGGGGCGGGATCAGCCTCCAACCCTGAAAGAGCACTCCACCCTTTTCTGGCAGAGGACCATGGCCTGATGAAGCAAACAGGACAACATCATCTGCAAAAGCAGTGACCCAATCTGAGTCCACCAAACGGACCCTTCAACATCCTGGCTGTGCTAGAAATTCTGTCCATAAAGTTATGAACAGAGTTGGTGACAAGGGCAGCCCTGGCGAGTCCAACTCTCACTGGAAATGGGTTCAACTTACTGCCACCAAGTTCTGACACGGTTGTACAGGGACCGAGCAGGGTCGGTACCCCTATAGCTGCTGGAGCACCCCACAGGATTCCCCTAGGGACATAGTCGAACGCCTTTTCCGAGTCCACATAACACATGTAGACTGGTTGGGCAAACTCCCATGCGCCTTCCAGGACTCTGATAAGGGTGTAGATCTGGTCCACTTTTTAGGACCAGACGAAAACCACATGTTCCTCCTGAATCCAGGTTCGACTATCCGATGGACCTCCTCTCAGAACCCCGAATAGACTTTTTCAGGGAGGCTGAAGAGTGTGATCCCTTTGTAGTTGAGTACACCCTCCAGTCTCCCTTCTTAAAGAGGGGGACCACCACCCCAGTCTGCCAATACAGAGGTACTGTCCCCGATGTCCATGCGATGTTGCAGAGATGTGTCAACCAAGACAGTCCTACAACATTCAGCGCCTTGAGGAACTCCGGGCGTATCTTATTCATCCCCCGGTTTTTTGACTAACTCGGTGACCTCAGTCCCAGAGATGGGGAAGCCCACCTCCGAGTCCCCAGGCTCTGCTTACCTTATTGGAAGGAATGTTGGTGGGATTGAGGAGGTCTTCAAAATACTCCCCCCACCGACCCACAACGTCCCGAGTCGAGGTCAGCAGCACACCATCCCCACCATATGTGTGTTGACACTGACTGCTCCCCCTCCTGAGATGTCGGACAATGGACCAGAATCTCCTCAAAGCCGTCCGAAAGTCGTTCTCCATGGCCTCCCCAAGCTCCTCCCATGCCCGAGTTTTTGCCTCAGCAACCACCAAAGCCAAATTCCGCTTGGCCTGTTGGTACCTATTAGCTGCCTCCAGAGTCCCCGGACAAAGGGTCCAGTGGGACTCTTTCTTCAGCTTGATGGCATCCCTCACACCGGTGTCCACCAACAGGTTTGGGGATTGCCGCCCACGACGAGCACTGACCACCTTCGCCACAGCTCCGTCAGCTGCCTCAACAATAGAGGCACAGAACATGGTCCATTCAGACTCGATTTCCCCCACCTTCCTCGGGACGTGGTTGAAGTTCTGCCGAGGTGGGAGTTTAATCTACTTCTGACAAGGCACTCTGCCAGAGTTATTCCTAGCAGACCTGCAAAACACGTTTGGGCCTACCGGGCCTGACCGACATCCTCCCTCACCATGAAGCCAACTCACCATCAGATGGTGATCAGTTGACAACTCTGCCCCTCTCTTCACCCAAGTGTCCAAGACAGTGGCCGCAAGTCCGGCGGCACGACCACAAATCGATCATCGAACTGAGGCCTAGGTGTCCTGGTGCCAAGTGCACATATGAACACCTGTGCTTGAACATGGTGTTCATTATGGACAATCCGTGATGAGCACAGAAGTCCAATAACAAAAACCACTCTGGTTCAGATCGGGGCCATTCCTCCCAATCATGCTCTTCAGGTCTCACTGTCATTGCCCGTGAGCATTGAAGTCTCCCAGCAGACAGGAGTCCCCAGAAGGTATGCCCTCTAGGACCCCCTCCATGGACTCCAAAAAGGGTGGTTACTCCAGACCTGTTCGGCGCATAAGCACATAACAACAGTCAGGACCCTTCCCCCACCGAGGCGGAGGAGGCCCCCCTCTGTCCACCGGGTACACCCAATGCACAGGCTCCAGTGGGGGGCAATAAGTATGCCCACACCTGCGCGCTCTCACCGGGGCAACTCCAGAGTGGTAGAGAGTCCAGCCCCTCTCAAGGAGATTGCTTCCAGAGCCCAAGCTGTGTGTGAGGTGAGTCCGACTATATCTAGCGGAACCTCTGCCCTCGCTCACTAGCTCAGGCTCCTTCCCTTTAGAGGGTGACATTCCATGTCCCAAGAGCCAGCTTCTGTAGCCGGGGTTGGACCACCAAGGTCCCTGCCATCGCCCGACATCGCACTGCACCCGACCTCCTTGGCCCTCCCATGGCTGCTGAGCCCATGGGAAGGGGACCCGTTGCCTCTTCGGGCTGTGCCCGGCAAGCACCATGGGTGCAGGCCGCAGCCACCAGGCACTCGCCATCGAGCCCCACCTCCAGGCCTGGCTCAGGAGGGGGACCCGGTGACCAGCGTCGGGGGAGAAGCGCCATCAAATTTTTATTCATCATAGAAGGTTTACTGAACAGCTCTTTGTCTCATCCCTCACCTGGGACCAGTTTGCCTTGGTGGCCTACCAGGGCATAAAGCCCCAGACAACATAGCTCCTAGGATCATTGGGACCCATAAACCCCTCCACCACAATAAGGTGGTGGTTCGAGGAGGGAGCACCAGAAATTTGGACATGACAATTGCAGTAGGTGCTTTCCCCATCATACAGAAATGCAATTCAAGTCTGAAATGCAGGAGTTATTAAAGATATCAAAATGTTAACCTGTAGGAAAACGGGGATAAGCACAACAACCAGCTTACAAGCAGGACATTAACCTCTTAAATACTATAATTAGTATGACTGAAAACTAGCCTCAGGGGATGGCTGAAGAGTGTTCCATTGCATTGCAGCCATAAATAATCATTATCTTCAGGCAAATAGCTAGAGGGTAATTAAAGGGAGAGACAAATACTTTCAACAAAGGGAGGAACGACAAATGAAATTATGGGGAACAAATTCAGATGGTACTGAAGTGCTGGTAATATTTTAGATACGTTTTGGCAAAATAATCAACAGAACTGATATTTACTCTCATTTCTAACACATCAATAAAAAGTACTCCACTACACATCTAAAATTGCATTGTTGTTCTTGGTGTCAAAACAATAAAATAGAAGGTGGTCAGTAGTTTGGCTTAAAGGCCACTACTGCTCAAAGGATTCAACATTAAAATGAATCAGTCACCTGATTCCTGTGGTAAAGGCATGTTGCCTTACAAATGCATCGCCTTGTTGTCAGAAAGGAGACCAGGACTTTCATGCATTTCCACTACAAATTGGAAGTTAAGGAACGGTTTTCATACTGACTCGTGATTTTGACTTTTTTTTCACCTTATTATGGGTTTTTCATCTATAAAATTATGAACCATAAGGCATGCTCCTCCGTGTTTTTAAGGTTGATTTTTTATCATTGTGGCATTTGGGCACCAAGTCACAATATTGGGATTCCTTTTTTCCATGTGCGACACCATTCTGTGTGGTTTCATCCAGGTGAAGTCAACATGTTCATCACTGCCATGGCCATTGCTGGTTATGAGAGGCTTTAATGTGACTTCCTATAAATGTTACCCAACTCTCTTTCTCTCTGCTTTCGTGCTTAGTGATAGGAGATAGCTAAAACTCACTACCAAATGTCAGGATTTGTGCCTTGTTTTCTTATTTTACTTATGGTTTTGTGCTCTGTATGGTTATGGCTCTGACAGTTTGCTTTGCTTGCTTCTCTAGTGTTGTGCAGGTCAACTGACAGTCCTTGCCATTTGTTTGTGTCAAATTAAGCCTGATGTCTTCTGCATTAAATAACAGACCAACAGAATTAAGCTTAAGCCTTAATTCACAGCAAGACAGAATTCCTAAAGGAATCTTTTTAGAGGTGAACTTAAGCTCAAGTATCAATCTTTTGGAGAAAACAAGCATGTCTACTATAAGGTAAAATTATTTTTTCTTGTTGTAAGCAAAAAAAAAAAAAAAAGTTTGTGGAAAGATGCAATTCTGTCGATCGCTCATTTGGTTGCCACCTAAATAAAGGCTGTACCTTAACCAAAGTGAGGGGATAATTTTATAGTTTTAAATTGTATTTTTCTCTCTCTTGAGGATCTATTAAGATTTAATTTGCTCTTAGGTACAAATAAAGTATACCTACATGCCAATCTATATATCTTTTATGGCACAGAAAAGACACCAAACATTTCAATAATTATAATCACCGAAGGTAAAGGTGAGAATCCAGCATAACCAAAAGATATTAGATTAAAAGTAGAAAACAGCTCTAAAAGTCAAAATCCTCCTGCAGTCTTTATCCTTGAATATATTTTTTATAGAAAACTCAGCAGATTGTCCAGTGAATGTCGCCTTTCCATCACATTGTTTCAACTTCAGATTAAATTATACTGTATAATAATGTGTTTGCCTACAACACATGCACTTAGGTGCCACAACGCGCACTCACATAGCAACAACAGGCCAGGGATTTGGGACAGCTAGCTATTAGCTAAACAAACAGGCTTGATGGACTGAATGTCTTCCTCTCGTTCATCATTTTTTAATACTTTAGTAAAGAATAACAACCCGTGACATAAAGCTATACTCAAACCCTGTACCTAAGAAAATAAAAGTGGTCTCAATGACTATAGGCTGGTGGCTCACCCGGTAGGATGTAATGCATTGAGACATTTGGTCTGGGACATACAAAACAAAATATTCCAGACAGTCAGGACAATTTCTAGATTCACATTGTCACAATCAGGCCACAGAGGATGGCATGCCATATATCTTACACTTGAAACCATCCTGGCATGCCTGGATAATAAATGTTGTTATGCCAGAGTATATAGACTGCAGCTCAAAATTAAACGCTGTTGTAAAAAAAAACCTCAATTCAATACTTGGCTACCCACTTTAACTGGGTTTCTGACTACTAACTAGAAACCCAGCAGGTGTAGACTGGCAGCAACTTTCTTTATGCTGACTCTCAACACAGGCATCCTACAAGTTGTGCGCTGAAGCCCTAACTATGACTATGTTTGCAGACACAGTTCCAACTCCAGCTTCAACTTTTCTGATTATACTATCACCCTAGAGCTGATTACCAACATGCTTGCAGAGGGAAATCTGCCAATTTTATGATATTGTATAGCCAAAACAACAATCTGTCCTTTGATGACAACAAATCAAGTAGTTTGTTATAGACTTCAGGAAAAGGATGCAGACCTGGGGATGCTGTAGAGAAGGTGAGCAGTTTTACATTTCTTGAGGTCACCATCATACAGTACATATTTTGACCAGGGTATAAAACTTTCTTGGCTATCATCAAGAAGGCTCACCAATGTCTTTGATTTTCAAAGATGTCTGACGAAAGTCCTGGAATCTCTACCTTCTCTGTTCAGGGCAACAAAGCAATGAAGAGATAAGGCTGGCACCAACTACTAAATGGCGAATAGCTCTCTCATATTCAGGATGCATTTAACACATACTTTTCTTAGAAAGATTAGTATATCATGAAGAGACCTCTACCACTCTCCATAGTCACCTCTCATAACAATTAGTACTCATATTAGTAGATCCAGGAACAGTTTTATTTTCTTGCCATAATTAACAGTTTCTTGCACTACTGAGCTGACCTGACATTCGAGTTCTAAAATACAGTATAACACCAGATGTTTTATTTAAAGTATAATGTAGGACTCACTGTCTGTTCTAGGAATTATATTGTACTGTTTTCATGTGACAAAAAGGTGAACTTGAATTTTTAAGTGTCAAGAACCTCACGGGTTTCTAGGGCATGTTTGAGAGATTTTTATTTAGCCTTTGTAAAATGTTATTGTTGTAGAAAGCTCAGTGAAATAAATAATAATAACAATAAAATAAAACATATTTATTCCTTCAAATTTCTGCTACTTATGAGTGTTATGTATAGCCAGTTGTCGTTCTTAAGATGTATCTCTTCTGATGACAGAGCGGATCAGCGGCGAAGCAGAGGCGGATCAGCGAGCGGAAGCAGAGAGCGGATCAGCGGGGGAAGCAGAAGAGCGGATCAGCGAGAGAAGCAGAGAGCGCGGCGTCTCCACAGGCACGTAGCCCTTTGAAAGCACCGAGCAAGTTCACCTGAGATAAAGCAGGCAGCTGACCAGTAGAAATAACCGGCAGTGAGAAATTAAAAGTCGATCACTTAGCGGGTGGTGGAAACTTAAAAGGGCGGTGATTCAGCTCAACACGAAAGCGCAGAAGCACCTATAAAACGGCAAAGATGACTTCAACATTTAATGTAAGTTCTATCTGCTCTCTGCCCATTGAGGCACGTTTATATGTTGTGTGTCCTGCAGTATGTACAGCTCAGGTTTTGCGGCCGACAGTGCAGATAGCTTCACCTGCCAAAAGTGTTTAGTTAATTTAGAGTTGGTCAGGAAAATACGCGAATTGGAGGACCGTTAGGAATCTGATAGCGATTAGGCAAACCGAAAATTGGATCGACTTCGGTTTGTTTAGAACATTGCGCTACATCTGATTGCTTCAGTCTCTCCAGGTCCCACTGAGTCAGTGCGAGGCGAAATCAGCAGCACCAATTCAGCCACAGGGCGAGTGGGTAACAGTAAGACGGGGTCAAGAATCCAAAATTTAGTCCCCAGCACCCAGGTCACCAATTCGGACCCAGAACAGGTTCTCAGCTCTCCGGCCTGTGAAACTGAGAATAATAAAGTGCTCATAATTGGCGATTCCATGAGTGCGGAATGTTAGAATTCCAAACTATGTAAACCAGCAGTTAATGTTAAGTGCCTTGCAGGGGGCCAAGATTTCTGGCATAAAGGCCGCATTGGACCGTGTTGCAGACGATGAAGTATCTACCTTATTGCTGCATGTCGGCACTAATGATATTTATTTACAGCAATCTGAGGTATTAAGCGGAACTTCATCTCTCTATGCACCAAAGCTAAAACAAAATGTCAGAATTTAATTGTATCTGGTCCCTTACCAAGATTGTATAGAGGGGATGTGATTTATGCAGATTGCATTCCTTTCACTGCTGGCTAGAAACCGGTGTGCAAATAAAAGCATAGCATTTGTGAACAATTGGGATGATTTTTGGGAAAGGCCTGGATTTTTCAGAAGAGATGGTCTTCATCCAACTGGAGGATCTTATGAATTATCCCAAAATATGGCAGCAAAACTGCCTGGTTGACTGATTAGAGCACCATCCAGGCCGCAGTCATGTGATCTTAAATCACAGGCTGTTGTTTATCCCACCTGTTATTTTCCTGAAGCTGTTACCCATAATCCTGTTGTGGGCATCCAGTAAATTTAGTCTTGAAACAAACCATAAATTAATTGATAACCAAAAAATAAGGTGTATAATTAGACCAAGGGATAAAACTAGACACTCCACCAGGGGCATCTGTAATAGAAATTTAATTCAAATTAAAACAAAAAATATATCGGCAGTTCAGAAAGAACCATGCAGTTTTAAATGCTGTTTATTGAACATTCGCTCTCTTGGCACTAAAGCTGTTTTGGTAAATGATATAATATTAAGTACAAAATCTGATCTGTGTCTTCTTACTGAAACCTGGCTTAGTAAATGTGACACTGTTCCCTAGCAAGCGTCACCAGATGGATACTCGTTCCTTCATAAGTCTAGAGATTCTGGTCGAGGAGGAGGCCTTGGAATAATTCATTGTAACAAAATGCAAATCACTCCTAAAAATTTAGGCAACTTACATCCTTTGAGGCATTCATTTTAAATATGAAAACAGATTCCAACACAATTATAGTGCTAGTCTACAGACCACCAGGGCCATATTCATTGTTCATGACTGAATTTAGCAACCTTCTGTCTGATTTGGCAATAAATTATGATCACGTAGTTCTGATGGGGGATTTTAATGTACACATCGATGTGGAAACTGACACTTTTAGCAAATGTTTTACTTATTTGTTAAATTCAGTAGGATTTTGTCAGATTGTCAAAGGTCCAACTCATAATCATAACCATACATTAGATTTAATTATAACTTACAAAGTTGAAATTCAAAATTTAAATATTACTCCATTAAATGTAGTTATTTCCGATCACTTCTTAATTACGTTTGATTTAGTTCTGCCCATCATGCGCACTTCATGAATTAAAACAAAGACAGTGCGACATCTAGATTGTAATTCTGCTTCAAAATTTATAGATACCTTGAGTAAGTCGAGTGTAATTGTGGAAAACCATTTAGATCAGTTAACATCAAATGTAAACGTGGAAAACAATTTAGATCAGCTAACATCACATTATAATGTGACCTTGAGAGATGCTCTGGACACAGTGGCTCCCCTAAAAACAAAAGTAATCAAAGCACATAGAAACTCTCCTGGTTTAATGAAAACACTCGAGCTCTTAAATTAGAGTGTCGAAAACTGGAGCGCAGATGGAGAACAACAAAGCTACATGTCTTTCAAATTGCATGGACAGAGAGTGTTAATAAATATAAAAAGGCCCTCTTTAAAGCTCGCTCAGAATACTATTCTACATTAATAGATAGCAATAATAAAAATCCTAGGGTACTTTTTAGAGCAGTGGCTAAATTAACAAATGGGAATTCAGATCAACAGTGCAAAATACCAACAGATATTAGCAGTACAGACTTTATGAACTTCTTCAATGAGAAAATTAAAAATATAAGATCACAGATCTCAGCATCACAGTACAAACCAAATACTAGCTTAGCAGACCCTGCCTCACATTGTATTCAGCACTTTAATAATTTTAATCCTGTAACTGAGCAGGAAGTCTTAACTTTAATTTCGAAAATGAAGCCCACTACTTGTTCCCTAGATCCAGTGCCAACAAAACTAGTAAAAAGTGCAATGGATGTTCTTGTAGCACCAATTCTAAACATTATCAATAGTTCATTATTGCATGGCACAGTACCTGATGCACTAAAAGTGTCAGTCATTAAACCTTTACTTAAAAAGTCAGACCTAGACCACACATACTAAATAACTATAGGCCTATTTCAAATTTACCATTTCTCTCTAAAATACTAGAAAGTAGTCGCCAGTCACTTCAGTCACACCTTATGCATTACAATTTATTTGAGAAATTCCAGTCTGGCTTTCGCACTGGTCATAGTACAGAAAGCGGCACTAACACGGGTTGTAAATGACATTCTGATATCCTCTGATGAAGGAAATTCCACTGTAATTATGTTGTTGGACTTAAGTGCAGCGTTTGACACCATTGACCATTCTATTTTTACTGCACAGGCTGAAAGCGATGTTGGACTTACAGGCCCGTGCTCGCTTGGTTCAGTTCTTATTTATCAAATCGATTCCAATATGTACAGAAATATAGCTGACAGTACTCCATCATTATACACAGAAGTTGAATATGGTGTCCAGGGGCTCAGTACTGGACCTTTACTGTTTTCACTTTACATGCTTCCACTGGGATCTCTCATTAGGAAACATAATGTTAATTTTCACTCGTATGCAGATGACACCCAGTTATACCTTTCATTTAAATCAAATGAAGTTTCTCCGATGTTGTCTTTAATTAGTTGTGTTAGTGAATTAAAGGAATGGATGAATGAGAACTACTTGTCTTTAAATACAGATAAAACAGAGATGTTAATTGTTGGAGGAATGGCTGATCACAGCAATATTTTGTCGTCATTTAACTCAGTGGGAATCCCAATTAATTTTACTGAATCAGCCCAATCTAGGAGTTATCTTTGACTCTAGCATGTCATTTAAGCGCATATTACAAAGTCGTCCAAAACCTGTTTTTCCATCTTAAAAATATTAGGAAATTAAGGGCTTTCTAAATAAACAGGATTGTGAAATTAATTCATGCATTTATCTCTAGTAGGATTGACTACTGCAATGCGGTGTTCACTGGCTGTTCAAACTGTTCTCTATACAGCCTCCAGTTAATCCAAAATGCAGCTGCAAGAATTATTACAAGAACAAAGAAAATATGAACACATAACCCCAGTTCTTAAATCTTTACACTGGCTCCCAGTTAAATTTAGGGCAGATTTCAAAATCCTCCTTTTAACATATAAAGCATTAAGCGGCCAAGGTCCGGCTTACTTGTCTGAACTTATCAGACTTACAAACCTGACGCACATTAAGATCTCAAGATGCCGGTCTGCTTAGGATTCAAGGATTAATAAAATAACAGGCGGAGGTCGAGCTTTTAGTTACAGGGCCCCTAAACTGTGGAATGGTCTTCCTGCTTCCATAAGAGATGCCCCCTCGGTCTCAGCCTTTAAATCCCGGCTGAAGACTCACTACTTCAGTTTAGCATATCCTGACTAGAGCTGCTGATTAACTGTACATACTGCATCTCTGTTGTTAGTCATTAGCACTATAACATAAGTAACATGATAATTATATTTGAATACTAACCCTCACCTATTCTGTTTCTTTTCCGGTACCCAAATGTGGCCATTGGTGCCATGGCCCACCTCCAAGTTGTTTGCCTGCCTATGGTAAAGTCATCCCTGATGGAGGATCACAGGAATCATGGGAAGAGGGTCCTTTCATCGACAATGTTTCAGCGTGGCATGGCCAAATGGAGATGCAGCTAGATGGATGAGGTCTCAGGACTCAAAAATATCCAAACCTAATTATGTCATATCATCTACTGTTAAACCGTAATTCTAAATTTTATTATGCTGTCTTAAGGAATTGTTCTTTGTGTATATTGTATTGTATTGACCCCTACTTTTGACACCTACTGCGCCCAACCTACCTGGAAAGGGTCTCTCTTTGAACTGCCTTTCCGAGGTTTCTTCCATTTTCCCTACAAGGTTTTATTGGGAGTTTTCCTTGCTCTCAGAGAGTCAAGGCTGGGGGGCTGTCAAAAGGCAGGGCCTGTTAAAGCCCATTGCGGCACTTCCTGTGTGATTTTGGGCTATACAAAAATAAACTGTATTGTATTGTATTGTATCTCAAGTCCCTAATGAAGAAATAACGTTATGAATCTAAAATGGAAGAGTTAACTCTCTCTTACAAAGTCAATGTCAAATTCTAAATAACTGTTAATTAAAACAAGGCTAATGAACCTGATGTTCACAAGTTAAAATATTTCCTTTGGCTAGTGGTGTTATCTCAATCACCCTGCTAGCTGATGTAGACTACTGACAATTCCTCAATATTGCTAAGTAAAAAGGAATAAGAAGCTACAAGCATGCTTTCTGGTGACTGATCAAATCTTCTTGCTGTTAGCATAGTTAAGTGTGCTGTCATACTTTTGTTAACCTCCCATAGCTTTCCTCCCATCACAAGTAAAGTGAACACGTTCTTGCTGGTTCTACCTCGCTTGAGATGTTTAAAATTGTATGACTTTCAAAATTGGTCACCAAATACCTTCTGATGACAGGCTAAAGCTGGGTGGTAGTTATATTGTGGCATTTGATAGAAATGACCTATTTTGGTGGTGGGGGTTAAGCATACACAGTCATAAAAACAGTAAGTTAATGAACTGTACTGGTCATTCTACATTGATTGATTGATATTTGCTTGTCAGTAACAATTTTATCAAGAGCCATTCTGTGAGGGGACCTCGAGCGCCACTGATTTTTTAGTTAATGTGCATGAACCTATTATGAAAGAAGGCTTGCTCTCAATGGTAATAAGAGCTGATGAATTTTACTTTGAATTAAATCCTTAATTTTAATCCCAAGTGAGGGCAAATCACAGTGGAAGCACCACTCAGGCAAAAGAAAGCTGTGTACACATGTATAACTGAAACACAATCATAGTATAAATCAAGGTGTGTGACAAAATAGTTTTATTTTTGCATTTAATAGCATATTTATTTCTATATTTATAATGGTCAATTAAATAATTTTACTCCCTCAAAATAATATAAAATTATCCTTACAGGGGAAGGTTTTTGTGCTGTTTCACTTGACTCTGGTAATTTGATTCTCCCATTCTTTTTATAATTTTAATTGGATTACTTAATTTCTGAAATTTTTAATCTGAGATGTCAACAATATACAAGCACTCAGCCAATGTTTCAAGCCTTTATATTAAGCCATCCAAGGATTGACTGCATTGTGTACATATATTTTATATAGGCTTTGTCCCAGATTCTGACTGCAAATAGTCAGCTTTTTAGGGAAAATTTACCAAATTTACAAACCCACTCCTGCAATATTTCTTCCTTATTTATGTGGATCAAATGAATCTATTGAACTTTTCTCCCCTACAGTAAGTACTCAGGCTCTATCAGAAACACTTTAGAACATTTAATCTTCCACATATATAGTTATCGATTACATATACAGGAAGTCAAGAGATGGCGTAATTAAAAAGTCTGTGACATTTCCTGACTTTGACTGCTGGCATGACTTGACTGCAGAATGTGAGCCATTCTGCCCGACTTTTATCTCAAGAATGTTGAATCAGTACAAAATAATACCAGCAATGCAGGCTCACCACGCTTAAGTTCAGCATTTTAAAGCTAGAGACTTTGACATTTATGTCAGTTCTCATCTTACTGATCGTGCTCAGGATCTAAAGCAGTTCCATGATGAAGATTACCACTAGTTGTGTCATTGTTCTCATGAGTCACAACAGTACAAGCTTTTATTATATCCATAAATCCCAAAAACTAATTGTTTTCAATGTCTGTGCAATCTTTCTGTGAAACTTTCCAACAGATCCGAAACATACAATAACCAAATTGAGAAGTCTACTTTGCTTTTAAATATACAGTGCTATGATAAATGATTTAACCCTTCCTTAATTTCTCTATTACTGTAATTGTTTCTATTAAAGTGTGTATAGATGTTTTGTCATTGTTTTTGTTAATTCTGAATGATTATTTCTAATGTCTTTGTAATTTCTGTTGGTTTTATATGTTATGTTAAAATTATGTTCCATCTCTTTAAATGTACTGATGTGCCATGTTCTTTGTGTGTGAGTCCCAAGAGGCAGGACCACCCTGACATTAACATTTGACAAGCACATAACATTACGATAAAGGAAATTCCTAAAGAGATCAGAAAAATGTTGATTTGTCTGAAAAGGATGACAAAGCCATTGCAAAGGCCCTGGAATGCCACCAAACCACAGTGAGAGCCAACATCTCCAAACTAAAACATCTCAAAGAGTAGTAGACCTTTAATGAGTGAATGGTCTGCCAAAATTCCTCCAAGGCTACAACATTAAATCATCTAAAAGGTAACCAAGGTTTCTAAAATATATATATAAAAACTGTTAGGTTTCTCTTGCCTCAGCAAAGATCAGTGCTCATGACTAAACTAACAAAGACCCTTGGAAAAATCAGCTTTATTGGAGAACAGTAAAGCAGAAATAGCTGCTAACCAAAAGAACTTATGAAAACTGCTTATCACTCACTTGACAGGAACAACCTGGACAGAATGTTCTAAATACAGAAGAGTCAATAGTACAACTAGAATCTTACTAAGATCTCATTATTTCCTACATACGAAAACATAACACTAAATTTGAGAACATCACCAACAGACAAACATGATGGTGATCATGTGATGTAGATGGAATGCTTTGCTGCATGGAGACCTGAATGACTAGTAATAATTGAAGGAATCCTACTCTGTTTCTTAACACTAGAATACCTGAAGCCTATGAAAAAAGTTGTGATCCCGGCCCACCTTAAGTTCCTTTGCACCTCTCCATCAGCGCCTTTTGTTTAGCAAATGTGTCAATCAGCACAAGCAGCAAGCAGTTTGCTATCCCATCACCCCCAAGCGCGCTGAAATTCTCTCAGCTCAAGTCTCTTTATCTGGGTATGAGGTGCCTGGAGTTGTGTAGAGTGAATAATATATCATTATTTGGAATACATACATTTATGTGTGTTCCGTGTCTATGATCTGGATAAATGTTGGATGACAGGAAATGCAATGAAAAAATGCTAAACTCATACCTAAAACAGAACCTTCCATGTTAGTAATAATGCGTTGTAGCGTTTTCCAAAGTTACCAAAGTTCAGAGCTAACTCAAAAATGATCAAAAAGCCTGCGTGCAGATG
>NW_024381426.1:0-5694 GCF_016835505.1 Polypterus senegalus
TTCAAAAGGGTTGAAGGGGCTAAAGGTTTGTGTATAATAAATGTGTTGACTGTTACATTTTATAAAGATATTAAATTACGCATTCAGGGTTAAAACTGGACCCACTCAGACGGTTCAGAAAGAGCCCAAAACTGTTTCACATGTATATTTATTCTTGCTTTCTAAACTCTTCTCACCGTGACTCTGAAAATAAGCTGCATATAACACACACCTGCTCGGGTCTGAATTTCGTCCACAAACGTGAATGCTGTAAGCTTTATTCAATTTTTACTCCCTTTGAACATCAAGTGTAGCCTTGATAATGCATTTTTTCTTTCAATGGAGCGCTCAACGATCTTCAATATATAACCAGCATTATGACGCGCTTTGTTCAGCCATACCGTGTAAAAGCACACGATGTAGTTTGATCTGAGGTTATCACTGTGCTCTGCCAGTACTTGGATGGAGCTTGCTGGGATCCCGGATGCTTAAGCTTTTCCTGTACTGCTGGTGACCTGACATCATTGCATGCTGGCACACGAATCTTTATCCTGTACATTGTACACACCAACTTCAAAATAACAGCATATGGAGTGCTGCTGTTGATTATGCCATACCAGTTTGAAAGCGTCTGATCTTGGAAGTTAAAAGAAGCAAGTTGCAATGATGGCTGAGAACGTTGCAACATCGAATGCTTGGGTTTTATTCATTATTTGTACTCAACTGAACATCAGTGTATGCCTTTGCAATCATCTTTTTTACTTTCCAATAGGACGCTCCCCTATCTTCAATATATCGACTTATGAGCGCCGCTTTTATCAGAAACCAGTGTAAAGACTTATTGATCTCGAGGTTAAATACATGCTCTGCCAGTACTTGGATGGAAGCGCTGGATCCCCGGATGCTAGCTTTTCCTGTACTGTAGTATGCAAGACCTACCATCTGCACTGCCTGAATCTTTATCCTGTACATTTTAGACAACGAACTCGGTTTGCTCAGCTTTGGGGGTGCTTGCTGTTGATTATGGCCATACCAGTTTAGACTCTGATCTTGAAGTTAAAAAGCAGTTACCCAGTATAAGCGGAGACCCTTTTGCAATATCGAATGCTATGCGCTTTTATTCATACTGTTGTAAATCAACCGACATCAGTATATCTTTTAAATGCATCTTTTCTTTCCAATGGAGCGCTCCACGATCTTCAATATATAGCAGCATATAGCGCCGCTTTTTTAACATACCAGTGTAAAGCACCGATGTAGTTTGATCTACAGTTAATCAGTCTGCCAGTACTTGGATGGGGATACGAGGCTCCCGGATGCGTAAGCTTTTTCCGCCTCTGCTAGAACCTACTAGCCACTACATAGGATGCCTGGAACTTCATCTTTATCCTTTTCATTTTAGCGACCAACTGAACTTCAATTTACTATCAGGTTTGGAAGCTCTGTTCATAATAGCCTGTAACAGTGTAAGCGTCATCTAAGGAAGTTCAAAATGCGTTTTGCTCCGTATCGATGCTTACGAACCTTTCAAGCAGATGCTGTACTTTTATTCATTACTGTTGTATCACAGCGTCGTGTACTTGCCTTTGAAATGCATCTTTCTTTCCAGAGCGCTCCGATCTTCAAAATAGCTGCATTTATGAGCACCTCTCTAATACCAGGTAAAAAGCACCCGATATGGTTTGATCAGGAGTAAACCTGAACGCTCTGCCAGTGTTGGAGGAGAGTGCCAGGGATCCCGGATGATGTAAGCATTTCCTGTCCACACTGCACTGTATCTCAACTGCCATCAGCGTATGCCTGGGAACTGCATCTTTATTTTCATTGTTGAACCTGACTTTTTAAAACAGATATGGGGTGCGTGATATAGATAACAGTGAACCCATTAAGAAAAAAATTTAAAAAATAATCCCAAAAATTTTTGGGTCTTGGGTTTGATTTGGTACCCGTTTACCATTTAAGCCCAAAAACAAAATTTCCCCGTTAATTGGGGAAAAGAAAAATTCAATCAGCGCCTACTATTCTGGGGATCACCGACAACATTAGTTTGGACTTTTTCCCAATGGGCGCTCCACGATCTTTAATATTTAGCAATTAAGCGCCGCTTAAAGACCTACCCAAAAACACCCGATGTTTACACGGAAATACGTCTGCCTATTGGGTGCTCTGGTTCCCCGGGTGCGGGAAGTTTTAATGGGCCCTGCTGTAAAAGGACACTCCAACCGGCCCTTTTAAAGGCCCCAACTATTTTTTTTTTAAATTGGGAAATAAATTTCTTTATAAAGATTTAAAGGGCTGCTGTTCTTTTGATAAATTGGGCCCTTTTAGGGAATTTAAAGTTAAAAAAGAAAAAAAAGATTTTTGAAACCAGCCAAAATGAATTCGAAGTTTTATCATTCTATGTACTCAACAGGTCGTGTTTGCCTTTTGTCCTTTTTCTTTCCAAGAGTTAGATCTCAATCCCATTTATTACGGTGTTTGATACCATTAAAAAAGATAAGTTTATAGGGGAAACAAGGAGGCCCTAACCCCGGGGGAAAGGGCCCGGATCCCATATGAAGCCATTTTTACTTTCTGTTTACTACTTCACCTCCACATTCCCCAAAATGATTTTTCCTTTAATTTTATGCCACTGCTTTATTTAACCGGTTTTTGGGCGCCCGTTGTTTAAAACAAAACAGTTTTAGTTGTCTGGAAATTAAAAATGAGTACGCCCGTATACCTTTTGGGGCGTAAATAATTCGCGTTTTATTTATTACCGCTTCCCCAACGGGAAAAAATTTATTACCCAAAAACAATTCTTTAATGGGGGCTAACGATTTAAAATTTTAACCAGCATTGAGCAGTTTGAAAATAATTAAACCCCCAGAGTGATCTAGGAAAAAACATTTCCAGGGGCGGAAAATGCCTTTTACCCCGAGGTAAAATTTTGTTCCGACGGACTGTACTTTATTATCAATGACCATCATTTTTAACGCATAAAACCCTTTTATGTGCAACCGAACTTCCCTTTAAACCCCATTAGGGGGTGGGAAGCATTAAGTTTAAAGCGCGATCCAGGAAGCAGATGCGGTTCACAGACGGGCGGAGACCGCTTAACATCAAAGCGTAAGGGTTTATCTCGTTTTACCAACGAACACGGTAGCCTTTAAAGACTTTTCTTTCAATTGGAGGTCACATTCATTAAAACCCGCATTAAGTGCAGCTTTGCCAAAGGGACCAGGAAAAGCCCGATGAGTTTTACTGGAGAAAGCGTTTGGGTCGCCAGAGGGAAGGAAGGGCCTGGATCCCCGGAAGGAACCACCGACGTTTGACTGCACCCAAACCGAAAGGATGCCGGGAACTGCATTTACCTTTCAATGTTGGACCCACCTAACTTCAATTTCAATTTAAAAAAGATGTTGGTTTCCCCGGGGGGATTCATTCGGCATACACTGATCTGGTTAGTCAAAAAATGGAAAGGTAACCTTCATGGTGGACTCCCCCAGCTATTCGCCGGTCCGAAATGTTAGGTTTAAAACGGGCTTTCCAGCGCCCGCCCAAAGCTGATTCTTGATCAGGGATTAGAGACAAGAAAAGGGTAAACCAACAAGCCATTCTTTATTGGGAGGGGGGTTTGAACATACCAAAATGGGAATTTTTCGAGTTTCCCGGTGGCAATCAAACTTAAAAGTTTTTTACCCGACAATTTATAATCTTACCAAAAGGCCGTAAACAACTGATTCAATGTGATTAAGTGGTCAGGTGGTCTAACTAAAAGGTTTAAAAGCGTTCGAAGCACGTGATGTCGGGTGGTTCAAGCCGTCTAAAGGGTGCCATCGGGATCGAAATTGTAACTATGAAAGCGCCACATGTTACTTAGATAAATCATGGGGGCAATGGTTGCCAACAAAAGCTGGGTTCAATGTGGTTTTTAAAAGGAAAAGGGTTGGGGGTTTCCCAAAGGGAAAAAAAAAGATGATTCAAGGTCATATGTTGATACAACGGAATGTATTACATTGAAAAGGGTGAAAAGGGAATGGAAAATGTTTTAATTCCTAATCAGGCGCTTTAAACTGTGCCGTTAAAGGACGCCCAAAAGCTTGTTATAAATTAATTCGGAATTTGGTAAAATAAGATAAAGATGCAGTTTAAGGGGCGCCGTTTTTGTTTTTATTCAGTACGTACAAGAAGAAAAACATTATTTGGGATCCCGCATTTTCCTAACTTTGGGAAGGTTTTGTTAAAAAAATTTTTAAAAAAGGGGGTTTTGTTAAGGGGGGAAAGAAAAATTGGGGGTGTTGGGATACAAGAAAAAGTCCATTCTTTTTATGGGCACAGCGTTTGGGACTCCTCTTTAAAATTTTTTAGCTCTTAAACGTTAGGGCCAATCACAACGCTTGAATGTTTTACCCCAAATGTTTTAAAAACACAAAAAATGGGTAAAATTTAATTCAGGATTCCCTGATTGGGGATGGATAACTGACCGGAAATGGCAAACGCCGGGGTCCAGGGCTGACAACTGTTGGCCGGCGTTACTGAAAAACCATGGCTACTGTGGGATGAAGTAAGAAAAATGGCATCAATTGATTAAAAGTAAGCAAAAATCGTAACAATAAAGGATAGAGATTTGCGGTCTTTTAACCGAAATGGGATTGGGGCCGGCAGAAAAGAAAGTGCCATGGGTAGATCTGTCAATACTAAGACGCCTCGGTGTTTTACTCCTAGCCCCAAAAAAAAAGGGGGTTAAACTTGTTCCTTTAACAAAAACTGGGCTTTAATGTTTATTTTAGAAGTTTGGGGGGGGGCCCCAAAGGGAAAAAATAATTTTAAAAGGAAACCGATCGTTAATAAGTAAAAGAAAAAGCGTATAGCATTTGATTTGCCTTTTTCCCCCCTATTAGCCAACGTAGAACTTAAAGGGCTTTCAAAAATTTTATTAAAACTATAATTAGTTTTAAAAATTTAATTTTTTTTGGGGATTAGCTTCAATTAAAATAAAAATTATAGAAAAGGGTAATGGATTCAGTCTACATTTAAAAAAGGCCACTCCGGGATAGGCCCTTGTCCAACACGGAGGCCTGTGCATTTTTCCCCCCTTTAAAAAAATGGAATTAAAATTTGGCGTCAAAGCTGCCCCATAATGTAGGTATATTTAGATTGATTGCCTTTCTTAAAAAAAAAAGTCACAAAGGCCTCAGAAATTTGGAAAACCCCAAAATTTTTTAAATTTTACTTAAATCCAAGGCGGTCTTCCAGCCAGTTAATGGAGGAGTATTTAATTTAGATAGGTGCTTTAAATGTTATTTAAATTTCCCGAATTAAAACATGGTTTTAAAGAACAGGGAAGGGTAACATGAAAAAATTGGGGCAACCCACATTCCTGATAGTGAAGGGGTAATAATAAATAAAGGAAATTTGGGTTAATATTATCCCGGGATTCATGTCAACTAAAGGGGCGGTTTTCTTTACTTTTAAAAACTTCCCGTGTTTTTAAAATTATGCTGCAAAGTCTTCTAAAGCTGTTAAATTAAAACGGGCCCTTAGGGAAAGATGCATTTCAAGGATAACTGATGTTTGTTGATACAACAGTTGGGTTGCGTACAAAATTTAAAGTTAAGGATTAGCCCATTTTACTGGGGAAATGCATCAATTTAAAAAACCTTTTCGATAAGCAACAACGCAGTGTCCTAAGCGTTATTAAAAATCAAATGGGCCTAAGAATAAATTTTCCGG
>NW_024381427.1:0-27938 GCF_016835505.1 Polypterus senegalus
CACAATATACAAAATTTCACCCTGTAGGAAGAGTGGTAGAACAGGAACTTTCTAGGTGCTATTGATTAGACCTATAATTTTGACTTTGTACACCGTTCAAAGATGCGTGAAGAAAATATTGTTATGGAGGATACAAGTTGTGGTCAAACCTAAATTAGATAGAGATCCAAATTTAAGATTGGCAGTAGGAAGCCCAGGGCAACAGGGAATTGAAATGGATGCAAGCGAAGTTGCCTGTGGATGTATTGGGGTGTAAAGATCCCTCCACAAAGAAATCATTGAAAAATTATCTCAAAAATAAGTGAGATAATAGAGAACAATAGGCATAAAGAGAACAAGAGGTCTTAAGAACCGCTGGCCCCAAAAAGGCTCATTTAATCTGGGACTGTGCGAAGAAATGATAAAGCACATAAAAGAATTATAAAACAAAAAGAAAACAAGAGAAAAGCAGAACTAAACATAATGCAAATGTTTGTAGGCGAAGCCATGAAAAAAACACAACACTAGAAAGGATGAGTCGATTGCTTTGGTGACGAAGAGATGAGGAGTAGAACCCCTTCTGCACCACTTTTAGGTGTGTCATATGAGTTCCCACTGATAGAAGGAAAAGAAGAATTCAAAGGAAAAACAGTGGTGAGTAAGTGAGGGAGGAAGAATTAGGAATAAAGAAAGAAACAGGACAGGCCGAACTAAAAAGAGCGAGAGCTCAAATTAGCTCAAAAGGCAGCACAAGGCCGGAGCAGTGGAATAAAACAAAAGATTTGGCTGTGTGTACCACCCTCAATCACAGTAATGATGGAAAGAGCAAATGGGATCCAAAAATAACTAAGGTCTGCGCAGACACTTGTCTTAAGTGGGTAAATGCTCTGCCAATTGCTTTAATGTTGTATCATTCGCAGACTAACAAAGTGGAGCATCTAACACCACATGAAATACTTACTGATCGACCAATGCCTACACCTGTTTGGAGGGAACCCCATAAGGGTCCCCTTTAGAGCAACTTGAGCATGAAATGCACAGCTATATAAGGCAGCTAAGTATAAATTGCAAAATATGTATGTATATATAAAGAAAAAGAAAAATAACAATTAAGAACATTTGAGTAAAGTGGATGAAACTGATTTTGTGGCTGAATTTGAATAATTAAAATGAAAGAGCAGTGTTGAATGAGTTAACACAATCCAAATATTTGTGTTTTTGAGTTAGTCCCTATTGAGACATTATTATAGCCATATTTACAGTTTGCTGACCAAAATAGCCTTAACAGAGGAGTAGGAGGAAAGCACTAAAAAGTAAAATTAGGTGATACAAAAATTTGTGGCGTATGTGTGTATATGTGTATATATTTGTACATATATTTGTGGGGAAAGAATATAATTATATGTGCTAAAAAGAAATATGCACTGTATTTGACTTCAAAGGTACCTGGCTTGATGTCTGAAAGCTGTGAGTGTGTCTGTGCTGAAATTATTCAATATGTGTGTGCGTCGCATTATTTGTTCTATGTGTGTGTTTGGGAGTAAAAAAGCAAAACATGGAGACTCTGGGTAATGTAGTTCAATTATGATTTGCTGAAACTGCCTTGTGCATATACATTTCCAGAGCTCTGGGCAAATATGGATGAAAATTAATTTTGAGAACGTGTAATATTTGATAAAATGAAAAAGTATTCACTTTTAATTATAGAAATGTTTATAAATATGCAAAGCATATTTCCTTCAGAACCCTGATCAAGTCTTAAGGAAAATGTACTTTTGATAACTTTAACATACAAAGGGAAATTTTTTTTCAATTTCCTTTTGTCCTTTTCTTTTCTTGTGATGTATGTATGTGTGATTGTGCATTATGGGGATTAGTACATTGCAGTGTGTGTGGTGGCACAGTGGTTGCTTACTTATGCTAAAGTTCAAGCTTATATGTGATTTGTGTAGAAGCTTACGTGTTATTTCTTTTGAGTTAATATTCTCTGTGACTGTATAGCCTCTTCTGGGAATGCCGTCTTGTTGTAGTATCATACCAGTAATTTCTTGATAGTTGAATTTGTCCTTGTTGATGCAGGATTTGATTGCCACGGCAGCTTTTCCTTGTTGTTATTGTCTCAGTTTGAAAGCTGTTTTTCCTAGTAAATCGTAGATGACAGCATTTGAAGTTGAACCAAGAGATTGGGCTGAGATATAAAGATACGCATAAGCTAATCATCTGACTCCAAGGAGAACCCAGCCGTACCAGAGATGGGATCAAGCCATAGAATCAGGCCATCGACCAAATGACTACTGGAAATTGTACTTCAATTCCAGTCCAAGGCATCATGGATCTCTGCTGCTAAGAGCTCAACTGTGCTGGTGATGATTGTGCCCAAAAGATCATTGAAGATTTCAAATCATAGATTACATTTGCCTGCTTTAGTCCAAGACTTCTAGACGTAGTCCTTTTTACCTTGGGATATTGAACACCAACACCTGCTTTAATCCTTACCAGAGAAGAAAATTTGTTACACTTTTACTCTGCAGGGCTCTGTGTTCTTTGCCGGAGCCCACTTTAACTGCCCACTTGTTTGACAACTGGCAACATCTTTCAAAAAGTATTTTAACCATAAACTTATGAAAGATGTAGAAGGAAAAGCTAATTTTTTGCAAGCAAAGCAGAATATAGGGACTCCTAAATAATATGTATTTAATGAATATTTGTATTAATGAGCATACTACTTGATTATTATGAATTCAGTGTTTAACAATATATATTTTTAGATAAGTGTTTTTATATGCATTCTGACATTTAGTATGAGATAATAAGTTACCTTTAAGGAGCAATGGTTTATGTAATTTGGAGTTAATCAGAATCTAATCTAATATAGCATAAAAATATCTATTAGAGATTGTTAAGTGACTGTCATTACAGAGGCATTCCACCATTAATAGTTAGGGCCACTTCAGTTTAGATATTCTAGGTTATTGATTGTAATATTATAACAAATAATGTAGAGCTTAACATGTAGGTATGTTTATTAATTGAGAAGAATAATAGTAAGGGACCGTGCTCCTCTTATTCCTCTATCCCTTATTGATGTCCCGTTTGAAAGAGTAGGTATTGACATCATAGGACCCCTTGAACCTTCCATACATGGTCACAAATATATATTGGTTCTTGTGGATTATGCCACATGATTTCCAGAAGCTGTTCCTTTGCACTCTGAAAATTCTAAAAATATTGCGGGAAATTGTAGGGATATTTGCGTGTTGGGATTCCCAAAGAGGTTTTAACGGACTGTGGGCGCTTTTTTCTCTAGTGTCGTTTCTTGTGACTGAAGAGAGAGATATAATTAAAATTAGTAAAAAATATTTTATTAATACACACCAGGCAAAGGTAAGAATGACAGAGAAGCACAGTCCTAGGACACCTGCCCTTCATCTGCACCGAGAAGTCGGTGTCCTAAATCTTTTATAATGCTAAGCAAAATTTGACCTTATGACTTTAGTTGCACAAGAATTTCAAGACATTACATCTTTACAATAATTTTGTTTGGATCAGCAGTTACACAATTTTAAAGGTCATCAGTTGGGCACTTGTAACTTCTTGTTTGTTACAGAAAACAGAAGCTGCACTTGTCGCAAGACAGACTCGTGGCCCTTGTCACGCACACCAGATTGATCAATAACTGATTTTTATTTTTCCACATTCCCCCCTTTTATCAATCTGGGCATGATAAAATAGTGAAGAAAATTCAGAAGGTGGAGGTAAGGGATGGGGAAGGAGGAGGAGAGGGGGAAAGGGATGAGGAAACTGAAGAGGCAATTTGGAGCATATGTTCCTCGTGTAGCATATAGGCCTTGGCTATAGAAGCAGTGAAATATTTGGATATTATATAGCGAATAAGAGGAACAATGCAACATCCGATAAGTAAAAGGACAATGAATACTACTGCCAAAGAAATAAATACTGATTTTAGCCTTTGGCCCCATGACCCAAAGGTGGATATGAACCATCGATCCCAAGGGTCAGAAATGCCTGAGTTAGTGGCAAGTTCATTGGAAAGAGATGTTAGGCTGGCTAGTGCTCGAGTAATGGACCCATCAGGTGCAGTATTATTAGGGATATATGTACAACAAGCATCACCAAACATAGCACATACTCCACCTTTTCAGCAAGTAACATATCTAGGGCCAAACGATTTTGCCAAGTCATTAGGGAGGTATGCGATCTAATTGTTCATGAATACCTTCTATAGCATTTCTAGTAAAATTAAGGAAACGCTGCTGGTTATAATATAAGTAATTAATCCAGTCAACGTTTTTATTAATGGCAATCTGAGGTATGATAGATTCAAATCCAGCTGCTACCTGATCCCTTGCTTTAAACTTATCTGGGACTCCTCTGGGAACTCCTATAGAATCAATATATACTCCTGGGCCGTGCAGGAGAAGCTGGAGGAAGAGTCTGGGAGGGAACGGGTTCGGCGGAAGGAAGTGGAGAGCTGGGAATTAGAAGGGTGATACAGAGAGTGTGAAGAGGGTAGGGATAATAATCGAAAGGGCATAACTAGCTGTACAGGGGCACAAGTGCCAGACCAATCGAAAGGCAAGATATCAAACAGTTTTGACCTCGGCACATCCACCAAATATCAGATCTAGGGGTAGTTTGGGAAAGCAAAAATTTTGAAAGAGTGGAATTAAAAGAGGTGGAATTGACATGGAAGGTTTGGGCAGAAGGAAGAAGGTAATTCTCCTACCCAAGCAGTTCCATTTGATTTAAAACATGTGAAATTTCCTTCATGGGACTGAAACATGGGGGTAGTCATATGACGAATGGGGAAAAAGAACAGATAAAGCGCGAATTGGAATCAATAGAAGTTTTGGACGTAGTAAATAAGTAGAGAAGACAAGGCAGACCAGTAGGGTCAGAAATGTTAGATAGTGGGAAAGGGACTGTTGCTAGAGAAGAACGTGCAGCTGCACAAGTAGCAATGTGAACGGTTAACCTGTTTTGCTGAATAGATTACCCACTGCAACCATCTATTCTGGTCCCCATAACCAGTTTCTACTGAGAACGTGCTTGTTAAGGTGGTTAGATCAAAGCCTGAACTAGGGTTTTTCCTCACTCTGGATGCAGTAGTGAAAAACTGAGTAGGAAAGGGGGACAGAGGAGAGGGAGCAGGTGCATTGACCTTAATTTGAAAAAGTCCTCGGGATCATGACCACTTGCATATGCAGCTAAGACATAAGTTCCTGAATCATGCAAAGAAGGATTCTTTAGAGTAATGATTAATGGGTTACACTGATTCTTAGCACACTCATGAGAGGCATGTCCCTTTAAAATAGAGAATCGAGTCTTTAGGCCATACTGAGTAGCCTGCCAGGGTTCATAACCCCAGTCATTTGGTCCTGTGTTTGCAAACACATCACTCCAGAAGCCACATTCAGAGTCAGATGAAGCAAAACTTGAGTCAGAGTCATAAACCGGGTAGCTCACACAGACATATTTGTCAGGCCATTCCCATTGCTCCTGTCTGCCAGTACAGGGAACAATTGCACAAAAGTCAACCTGGAATGAGGCAGTTTCCTCAACCTGGAAAGTCAGTGTCACCCGTGAAGTGGATAATGGAAGAAAAAACAACAAGAGTATGTATATTATGGGTGCCATCTTTTGCAGTGAAGCGTGAATCCAGGCGGGCAATCCTTCAACCTTTACAGCGTGTGGTGTGGACAAAGAACTTGGAACGGTCCTCTCCACCTAGGCTGATGCCAATGTTTCCTCCGGGTGTCTCGAACCAGGATCCAGGTGCCCAAGGGAATCGGCGAGTCTTAGATGGAGGGCTGGTTCTCCAAGCCTGATTAACCTGCTCGTGGACTTCCTTCAGGGACGCCGGAGGCCTGTAAGACTAGAGAGAAGATCATTGTCCACGGTATGCAGGTTCACATTTCCTATAACCATGCCAACGGGCATGGGTCGTCCGGTCAGGATTTCAAACGGCGATAGCCCCAATTGCCGGTGTGTCCGCCCCTCAATCCCATTAAAGCCAGGGGTAAAGCATCTGGCCAGGATAAATTGGTTTGTTCACAAATTTTTGCAAGCTTAGCTTTTAGGGTGCCATTGCATCGTTCACAATCCCCCACTTTGTGGATGGTATTTGCAGTAATGATGTACATTGATCTGTAGCCAGGTAGTCAATTCATTTATAATGGAATTCACAAAGTGAGTACCATTATCTGTCTGTAGCTTTTGCGGGATGCCCCATCTTGGAATAATTTCTTTAATTAGTGCTTTAGCAACCGTTTTGGCATCATTGCGTTTTGAAGGGAAAGCTTCTACCCATCGGGAGAACACATCGACAATCACAAGGCAATATCGGTAACCTTTAGACGGTGTTAGTTCAATAAAATCCATTTGGAGGTGTTCAAACGGACCCATTGGGTTAGGAGTAACGCGGGACTTACCTGAGTGCCTTTTCCTACATTAAACCTTTGACATAATGCACAGCGTCTACAGAATTGCTCTGCATATGTAGAGAAGCCTACAGCTTCCCAATGTTTTTCAACATCTTGAACCATGGCATCTTTCCCAGCATGGTCGAGGCCATGGGCTATTTTGCCATACCTGGAAAAGAAGCTTTTGGGAGAAAAGGTTTGTTAGTTTGCTGATGAGTCCAGACTCCATCAGAGAGGGATCCTTCTTTGGACCACTTTTTCTTTTCAATGTCCGTGGCTGCACTCTGTAAAGAAATAATTTGATTATCAGGGTCCTTGTCATTTCTCTGTTGGAATAAAGAGATTGGTGTGTTACTGTATGCAGCCTTTTTAGCAAAGTAATCTGCCAATTCATTTCCTTTGCTGACAGGTCCTGTTTTCCTGTGTGAGCTTGACATTTAACAATCGCTAGCTTTGATGGTTTAGTTATGGCTTCCAAGAGGGATTCGATTAACTTTTGATGTTGGATGGGCTTGCCAGTACTGGTCTTAAATCCCCTCAATTTCCATAATGCCCCATGATCATGGCAGACTCCAAAGGCATATCTGGAATCTGTATAAATTGTTATGATTTTTCCTTCGACAGCTGACATGCTCGGGTGAGCGCTATTAATTCAGCTGCTTGTGCACTTAAACTTGATGAAATTCGATTTGCTTCCAGCAGGCGGTCCCCTTGGACCACTGCGTAACTAGTTGAGGGTGCTCCGTTTTCCAATCGCAAAGAACATCCGTCTACAAAAATATTTTCTCCAATTTCTAAAGGTGTTTCCTGTAGATCTACTCGAGGCTTTACAACCTTTGCTATTTCTGTATGGCAATTATGCGGTTCACCGTCGTTATTTGTTGGCAACAGGGTGGCTGGATTTAAAGTGGAGCATCTTTCAATTGTGACGTTTGACAAAGTACAGAGTACATTCTGATAGTGTATTGCCCTAGCAGTAGTGAGATGGGAGGTCTTAGCCTGTACTAAAATGGAATGTACAGCGTGAGGCACCTTTACTGTTAGGGGGCTCATGAGCACTATATCTGTACTGGCTAGCACAGCTTCTGTTGTGGCAGCCACAGCCCTAAGGCAAGGCGGAAGTGCTGCGGCCACAGGATCCAATTTTTTCGAAAAATAAGCTATTGGCCGTTGTTTATCCCCATGTAATTGTGTTAAAACTGCAGTCATATATCCCCCTTCGTCCACGAACAGAGTAAAGGGACGAAAAGTCCGAAGGCCCAAGGCTGGTGCCACCGAAAGTGCATTTTTTAAGTCACAGAGAGCCTTCTCAGCCTGCTCGGTCCATTGCACCTGACCAGAAAGAGGAAGGCCAGGGGTGTTTGCTAAATTTTGTAACGGCTGTGCTCTTTCAGTGAAATTCAAAATCCATTGCCGGCAGTAACCCAGAATGCCCAATACAGACATAACCTGTTGTTTTGTGACAGGTCTGGGAAGATTTTGAATGGTGTTAATGCGATCGCTAGAGAGAGCTCTTGTTCCATTTGTGATGTCATGACCTAAATATTTTACAGTTGTTTGAATTAATTGCAATTTAGCCTTTGAAACTTTATGTCCATTGTCCCCCAGAAACTGCAGTAGTTTTTTAGTATCTTGCTCACAATCTTCTTCAGTAGTACTGCATAACATAATATCATCTACATACTGTATTAATGTACTACCCCGGTCTGGCCAGAACCCTTCTAAATTTTGAGCAAGCTTGTCCATACACACAAGGGGCTTCAGTATATCCCTGAGGCATAACAGTCCATGTCCAACGGGGCTTTGGAAAGTAAAAGCAAACCAGAATTGCGAGTCAGGGTGTACAGGGATAGAGAAAAAGCATTGGCTAAATCAATTACTGAAAAATAACGAGCAGAGGGAGGGATTGCAGAAAGAATAGTGGAAGGATTAGGTACAATAGGAGCTCTAGGAAAGATTGCAGCATTCACTTGTCGTAAGTCTTGTAAAACGCCATGAACCGTCAGCCTTTTTATAGGTAAAATGGGAGAATTAACTGGAGAATATTTAATTGGAATAATCGCACGCGTTCACAAGATCGGAATGTACGGCGGAGATGCCAGCCTCTGCTTCAGGAGACAGAGGATACTGGGCACGTGCGGACGGAAAGAAGATTTAGGGTAGATCACCAGAGGCTCACAATGGGCTATCCTTCCATAATCATTTTACCCTGAGACCACAAAGAGTCAGGAAGCTGAGAGCCAAGAAGGGGAAGTAGTTTGCAATGACAACGCAGAAAGGGAAGTGCAGCATAATGTACGATGTACTAAAAAATCAGTTTGAAGCACAACTTTAGTTATTAAATGGTCTGAGGTATCAAAAACACCTGAAGCAACATGTACCCAGTCTGTTCTATTAAGACATTGTTCTACCCATGGTCCGATTTCCACCCAATGACAGTGCTTGATTTAGCTAAAGAAATATGAGACACTGATCCCCGAGATAAAAGATACTCTGTGCACATGTAAGATGTACAAGTGCGGCGCTTTGTGGAGGAAATGAAAATGCAGGGGATGTGAAGGGTTTCAGGGCAGGTTCCTGAAGAAAGAAAAGATTCTAGCCAAGGGGTGTCTACTTCTGCAGGGAAATATTGGGCAGTACAGTGTAAAGTGTCAGGGACCTGTAAGTGGGGAAAAAGACATGAGGGAAAAGAGTGTAGGGCTTTGAGGAGGATGGTATGTGGGGAAACATTTAAAGTCCAGGCTGCAAAAGAGGGTTTGGGGTGGAGGGCGGCTTGGCATAGTATCTTGGGGGAGGAACAGAAAAATCCTTGATCAGTCATAGAGATGGAAAAGGAGAGCTTTGTCATCAAATCCCGTCCCAGGAGGTTTACAGGGCAAAGTTGGTTCAGAAGAAACCGGTGCTGCAAGGCAGGTCCACCTGGGTGAGACTGGACTACAAGAGGTTTAGAGACTTGGAGTTGATGGGGCTGTCCTGAGGCAGTGAGCACAGTAACAATTTCTTTCGAGGTAGGGACCTTTGCCAGCGAGGGTGGACCGAGTGGCCCCAGTGTCAACAAGAAAGGCAATTTCAGTGCCATTAACAAGTAAAGTCAATAAAGGATCAGTCTCTGGGCTATGAGTAATTAGGGGTAACTGAAGTGAGTGGCTGGGGGTCCCTGCGTATTCCTATGCCCAATGCTGTTGGTCCGATACATCAGAAAAAACAGGCTGAGGAGGGGGTGGCAAGAATTGTTGCGGCTTCTGGGGACAGTCCCGCCGGAAATGTCCAGTCTCGCCACAGTTATAACAGGCATTAGAATAAGAAGGAAAGTGTGTAAAGTGGTTTGTGGGTTGTCCAGCAGTGAAGTCTCCGACACCTCGTCCTCGCCCCCTTCCTCTCCCTCGTCCGCGGAAACCAGCTCTTCGTCCTCTTGCTAAAGCTGCTCCTGTATAATAGTGCATCTGGGCAGCTAGTAGCTTAGTTTGAATATCAGAGTCTTTTTGCTTGGTCTGTTTTTCCGCATGTTCGGCGTGGCGCAGGACTTCCTCAATGTGGCTGACTCCCACCCGATGCAGGAAGTCCGCACTTTGGTCTGTATGTCAGATCTCAGTCCTGAGACAAAGGGGAACTGCAGCACGGGTGCGATCTTCGGCATTCTCTAGCCCAGAGTGGTTAGCCATTAAATCCTGAATTCTGTGTGCCCATTCATCAACTGTTTCGTCTTTCTTTTGCTTCGCAGCCGAAATGAGGGACCAGTCAGTGCCTTTTTATATTTCTCTTCTATGGCATTTTTCAGTGCCTGCCACTGTTGATCAAAACTGCGCTTCCACCGGGACCATCTCTTCGGTGACACATCTCATCCCAAGTCCACTGTTGCCCGTTAATAGTCCCGTGATTAACGGTTGCCCAGGTAGTACCAAGTTTCCGTCTCAGTACCTGAGTCCATTCTGCGGCATTTGGTTTATACATGCCGTCATACATAGTCAGTTCAGCAACGAACTTTTTCCCTCCAACAATTTTAGGATCGGGCAAAGCAGCGACTACTTCATTTAATTCTTGAATGTCCCAGTTACGTGGATCATTACAGTAGGGGAATTTTGGGCTCCTATAGCCTGGGTGTGATCATAATGGGGATTGGGAACCTCAATTAAAGGGCACGAAAAGGTAACCATGGGGGTGTTTCTAAGTTTTGGGAAAGGAGGGCTAAAACAGGTGCCATTTGTCGGTCCTTCCCATAGGACTGACTCCTCGTATGGTGAGACACGGGGGACTGAGAATTGAAAACTGAATGTTCCGCTTCCATATCGTCATCGGAGAAGACCTGGCTGCACTTACTTGGGGTGAAGGTGAAGGGTAAGGGGGTGGAGGTTGTGGGTGAGGTGGAGAGGAACAGATGACAGGGTATAAGGAATCTTCACTAGTATTATTCTTTTTCTTACTTTTGGTTATCTGTGGTCCCGGATCTGTCTGCACTTTCTGTAGCCAATTAGCAGTTCCTCTCTTTCTTTCTTAGATTTACCCTCATTTGTTTTTAGCAATTCATTCTGTTTCTGTACTGCTTCCAAATTCCTGTCTTTAATAACTAACTCCCACCGATCAAACATATCCATTCGACACGGTCCTCCATTACAACAACCTTGTGTATTTCTACATAAAATCTTTCTTATTTCCTGTATCTCACTTGCATCTCCTGTCCCTTCTAATGGCCAACGCCCACCGCTCTGCTTATTCCATTTTTTACATGCCCTTTTAAAATCCAATCCTGTGTTTTCTCTATTAACTTTCTAGGGGACCCTTTTTTGTGCGGCGTCTGCTGATCCTCCGAAAACAATACTTCCAGCATAAAAGACTTCGAACCCCGGGGCCGGTTGGCAGGCTTGCTGTTATGTATTCCCATTTTTCCTTTGCTTTTCCCCCCCGAGCCCTGTGCCAGATTTATCTTTCTATCCTTGTCCTACTCGTCCCCTGTCCGATGAACTATTGGAATGCTGAGTGTGCCACTCACCCGCCTAACGTTCCTTTAATATTCCCAGAGGAAGTATACTATACTATTTCCTACGTTACTGTCACAGTGCACGGTGAAAGCAAATATTTATTTCTAGTACGTACTTTTTATTACTCCCCTTGTTTTTTTTTAACCTGTTATTCTTCTATTCTATGCTCTATCCTCTGTCCAATAGATTTGTCCGGGTTTATGGGTGTGCCACAACGGATCCCGTCCTAAATCCCCTTTTTAATTCCCAGAGGATAGTGTTCTATACTATCTTTCCCAACAGGAGTGACCTAAAACAAGGTATTTCTTTTCCATTTACTATTCCCCGTCACTTTTATACTCTACAGCAAGCCCGCCCCAGCTTATCTTTTACGGAAACCTCCGGGTTACTTACCCCAGCCTGGGTGTTAGTCAGCTCTGTCAGGAAAATCCTTCTCAGTCACCGTGGTTGTACCAGAAGGAGACCGGGGACTCCTCACGCAGGAGTCGTCTCAGGACAGGGCAGTCCTAACTTTTATCGGAGCTGCTTACTCTGCTGCCGGTGCACTTAGTTGCGGCAGTCTGCTTCAAGAAGACAGATCGCTGAGATCTTCCCGCCGAGGAGTCAGCCGCCTCTCCTGCCCCACGTCCGGGCGCCAGAAAACTGTGGACGCTTTTTCTCTAGTGTCGTTTCTTGTGACTGAAGACAGAGAGATATAATTAAAGTTAGTAAAAAATATTTTATTAATACACACCAGGCAAAGGTAAGAATGACAGAGAAGCACAGTCCTAGGACACCTGCCCTTCATCTGCCCCGAGAAGTCGGTGTCCTAAATCTTTTATAAGGCTAAGCAAAATTTGACCTTATGACTTTAGTTGCACAAGAATTTCAAGACATTACATCTTTACAATAATTTTGTTTGGATCAGCAGTTACACAATTTTAAAGGTCATCAGTTGGGCACTTGTAACTTCTTGTTTGTTAGAGAAAACAGAAGCTGCACTTGTCGCAAGACAGACTTTTCGTGGTCCCTGTCACGTACACCAGATTGATCAATAACTGATTTCTTATTTTTCCACAGGACCAAGGAACTTCCTTCACTTCGGAGACGTTCAGGGAAGTTACTAGATTACTACAAATATCACATCTGAAAACTTCGGTCTATCACCCTCAAACAGATGGGTTGGTAGAACATTTCAATCAGACACTAAAACAGATGTTACGCAAGGTAGTTAGCGAGGATGGGAGGAACTGGGATCAGTTACTACCCCTCGTGCTTTTTGCTTATTGGGAAGTACCACAAGCCTCCACAGGGTTTTCTCCTTTTGAACTTCTTTATGGAAGATAGCCCCAAGGTCTATTAGATATACTAAAAGAAGGATGGGAAGAGGAGGTACTTCCATCCTCTAATATTTTAGAATATATCGCAGTTACGCGATAGATTAAATAAAATTAAACCAGTGCTAAAAAAACATATGGAAAAAGCTCAAGCAGTACAGGCACGACATTATAACTGCAACACCACCCTTTGGGAATATCATCTGGGGGATCGTGTGATGGTGCTCGTACCCACTTCCCATTCTAAATTATTGGCTCATTGGCAAGGGCCCTACGAAATTAAGGAACAAAAAGGACTTGTCGATTATTTAGTTAAACAACATAATCGTCAACCTATTGAGTAGGTATATCATATTAACTTGCTGAAACCATGGAAGGACAGAGAGGCAGCGCCTCCCTCTGGTCAGCCCCGCTCCTTTTTTGTAGAATACCAACCCCTTAATTTCGGTCCTAATTTGTCATGGCGTCAACGACAAGAGTTAGAGACTACTATCTTGTCCATTCCGGAAGTGGTAAGCGAACAGCCAGGTCATACTATGCTGATTGAGCATGACATAGTTACTGACCCGGGTGTGATTGTCCGAGAACGCCCCTATAGGCTTCTTGAAGCAAAGAAAACTGAAGTAGAACTGGAAATAAGGCGAATGCTGGAAATGGACATTATTGACAAAAGCTATAGTCCGTGATCTAATCCAATCATTTTAGTTCCTAATCCTGACGGGCTTCAGATGATGATGTCACTTCTGGTCCGTCCACAATTACATCATTTCCTCTGTAATAATGTCTGGCAGCCATTTTCCTGTATAAATAGCCACCTCTCATCATCAAACGTTGTCTACTGTATGATTTACTTCAAACAAATTGACCATTTTGCTGGAAGCAATATACAGGGCAATTTCCCAACACTTTATGAGCATTTTTGTGTATGTTATTTCATCACAGTGTATAAGGACTTTATCTCTGATCATTATTGTGTACGGCAGTGGCAACCTAAAATTGGGAACTTTTGAGTTTTTTAAAATGTTTATGCTATCTGTCTCGCCAGCAACAGTTTAATTAGCAGGTCTGATTGTAGGTGATCACAAAGAACTTTATAGGTATATTAAATAGTTATTTCACCATATTTAGGAAATGGGACAATCCTGACATTAGTATAAACTCATCTTAGAAACAAAAAGTTAAACCAATACACTTAGTATTGGCTTCATTTGAACCTAGGAACATGGGGACCTATGTCTGTCGAAGCAGGAATTACTCTCTTGATTGCTTCGTTGTTTCCTTGAATGGTATTTTGCTGCTTATTGCCAGTTTTCAAATCAATTGTTGCCAGAATTGCTTTCAAACAAATGTACATCAAAGGTCTTGAACCATGGACATCTTCAACTACAGATTTTTATTCTCTTCTTGGTAACAATGCGGCTAATGAAATACTAAACCAAAAGGCTCCCTGGGTGAAGTGCTGGTAACCGCTCTCCAGGGAGGTGACCCTCTATGGCACAAATAGTACCTGGGTTGAAGAAAAAATTTAATTTCACTGGAAATATATTTCTCCAAACGAAGAATAAAACACTTATTATGGACAATTTTTTAATTATTTTTATAAACCTTATGTATGTATTATTCTCTTGTAACCATCATGGATTATGTTATATTCCCATGTTATTCAATTTTGTCTAAAGTCACGATTAATTATGCATATATTGACTGTTTGGATAGGGCCAGGAAGTCTTTTACTCCTCTCTGTTGATTGATGGGGGGAGATGTTTGGCTCCTGTGTTACCAGAAATGAGGTACGGGTGTTGAAGATTGAGAAGAACTGTGAGGGGTCTGTATTAGGCTTCGAAGAAGATCTGAACCAATATCCCCTACCTTTCCTTTGGAATTTCAGGTTAGGTGGTGAGGCTTGAATAAGCCTCAAAAGGAGGATTATGGAAAAGAAAAACTTATATATTAGCATAAATAGCATATATTAGCAAAAATAGCCATAAAAGTAATGAACAGCTTCTGAAACATTAGATTTAGCATAAAATAGAATGCCAAACAAATAAGATACTATCAAGCAAATAGTTAAATAAAAAACATTAGTCATATTGCATTATTTTTTAAACTTGAAGCAGAATTACCAATTTGGTAAAAGAAGGACAGAATAGAAAGAGAATGACGCACAGGAACTATCGAGAACATGTGCACCTGTTGTTTAAAAGTTAGGAAGCCGAGGAATAATATCAATGACATATTATAGAAAAATGGTCCAGATAGGTACGTGAGAAGCCAGCTCGAATAGTGAATGCTACTAACAAGGTCAAAATTATGTAATGTATGGAGAATAAAAAAATACACTAGAATAAATAAATATAGAAAAATATATTAACATTAACTTTAGCGCAGAAATTAAGGCAAGTCAGGTATGCCACGCAAATGATTAAATAAAGGCGCATGCCATATTTCTTTTTAATTAAAGCTTAGCTTCTTGCTATCAAATATGAAGTAACTTGAAAACCAAGGAAGGGGAAATGATAAGAGAATGCCCAAAAATGGAAAAAGAGAACATCTGCTCGGCCTAGGCCAATCATTATAAGCAAAACAACAACAACAACATTTATTTATATAGCACATTTTCATACAAAAGTAGCTCAAAGTGCTTTACATAATAAAGGATAGAAAAATAAAAGACACAATAAGAAAACAAAATAAGTCAACATTAATTAAAATAGAATAAGAGTAAGGTCCAATTGCCGGGGGGGCAGAAAAAACAAAAAGAAAACTCCAGACGGCTGGAGAAAAAAATAAAATCTGTAGGGATTCCAGACCATGAGACCGCCCAGTCCCCTCTGGGCATTCTACCTAACAAATGAAACAGTCCTCTTTGGATTTAGGGTTTTCACGGAAGGACTTGATGATGATGATGGTCACGTAGACTTCTGCCTTTTAATCCATCCATCATTGTTGGAGCATCATGAAGCTTTGAGTAGGTGGAGGTGGCGCAGGCCACCACCACAAAGAAACTGGAAAAAGAAACAGAAAAAGAGAATAGGGGCCAGTACGGATTTTAGAGCCACCATGAGTAGTTATTATGAGGAAATACAGAGTATCAGGATTAAGTTAAATTAAGTTAAATTGAAGTTATAAAAAGGCCATGTTAAAGTAATATGTTTTCAGGAGTGTTTTGAAGTGCTCTACTGTATTAGCCTGGTGAATTCCTATTGGCAGGCTATTTCAGATTTTAGGTGCATAGCAGCAGAAGGGCGCCTCACCACTTCTTTTAAGCTTTGTTCTTGGAATTCTAAGGAGACACTCATTTAAGAATCTAAGGTTACGATTTGGAATATAAGGTTTCAGACATTCCGATATATAAGATGGGGCGAGATTATTTAAGGCTTAATAAACCATAAGCAGAATTTTAAAGTCAACCCTGAATGACACAGGTAACCAGTGTAGTGACATTAAAACTGGAGAAATGTGTTGATTTTCTTCTACTAGTTAGGATTCTAGCAGCTGCATTCTGCACTAGTTGCAAATGATTTATGTATTTTTTGGGTAGTCCTGAAAGGAGTGCATTACAGTAAATCTAGTCGACTGAAAACAAATGCGTGAACTAATTTCTCAGCATCTTTCAAAGAAATAAGAGGTCTAACTTTTGCTATGTTTCTTAGGTGAAAAAATGCTGTCCTAATGATCTGATTAATATGCGATTTAAAATTCAGATTACAGTCAACAATTACCCCTAAGCTTTTTACCTCCGTCTTGACTTTTAATCCTAATGTATCCAGTTTATTTCTAATAGCCTCATTGTATCCATTATTGCCAATCACTAAGATTTCAGTTTTCTCTTTATTTAACTTGAGAAAGTTACTATTCATCCATTCTGAGATACAAGTCAGACATTGTGTTAGTGAATCAAGAGAATCGGGGTCATCAGGTGCTATTGATAAGTACAGCTGTGTGTCATTAGCATAGCTGTGGTAGCTCACGTTGTGCCCCGAGATAATCTGACCTAATGGAAGCATGTAGATTGAGAATAACAGCGGACCCAGGATAGAGGCTTGTGGAACACCATATCAGATATCATGTGTCTTCGAGTTGTAATTACCACAACTAACAAAGAATTTTCTCCCTGTCGGGTAGGATTCAAACCAATTTAAGACACTGCCAGAGAGACCCACCCATTGACTAAGGCGATTTCTAAGAATATTATGATCGATGGTGTCAAATGTGGCACTCAGATCTAAGAGGATGAGAACAGATAAATGGCCTCTGACTGCATTTACCCGCAAATCATTTACTACTTTAACGAGTGCAGTTTCTGTGCTGTGATTTGTTCTAAAACCCGACTAAAATTTATCAAGAATAGAATGTTTATTTAGGTGATCATTTAACTGCTGTGGCCCGGCCGACGCCCAGGAGAGGGCGTGAGGAGGGCTTGTGCCTCCTCCAGACCGCGAGGCGTCCGTCCTGGTTCTGTTGGGGGCCACGGGTTGAGGGCATGGAAGCCCTTCCCTGTAGGGGCCTGTGGTCACCGCCAGGCGGCGCCCCGATGCCGGTTTATCCCGGCGCGGTTGCCGGTCGGCGGGGAGCCCGCGGGATATGGAGGACCGGAGGAGGGCGAGTGCCTCCTCCAGACAGAGTGGGGCGTCCGTCCTGGTTAGGCAAGGGGCCTGGTACAGGGCTTTGAAGCCCAGCCCTGTAGGGACCCGTGGCCACCGCCAGGCGGCGCCCCGGTGCCTAATTATCCCGGGAGCCGGCACTTCCGCCACACCAGGAAGTGCCGGGGAAGCTTTGTGTGGCACCCGGAGAGCTGCCAGGAAGACAGCCGACACTTCCCGCCACGCTTGCGTGGCCAAAGACGGAACACCTGGGGCTCATCCGGGAGCCTTATTTAGGCGCCTCCCTCCAGTCATTGGTGGAAGTCGGGAGGAAGTAGACGGAACTGGAGAGAGAGGGACGGGAGGCGGCCAGGAAGGCACAAGAGACTGTGGGCCTGGACTTGGGGAAATCGGTGCAAGAAGGCACTGGGGGTGCACGTGAGCGAACTTGTAAATAGTGTAAATAAAAGTGTGTTGGGTGCAAAAATGTTGTCCGTCTGTCTGTGCCGGGGCCAGGTTTCACAGTGGCGTAGTCGGCAGGATACTCCGCCTGGTTCAAGGCGGGACCTGTGTTGTTAAAACAAAAATATTTCTGTGAAGCGGCCCGCGCAGCAGCGACCACACACTGGCTGAGCGGAGCGCCCGTGCAACCCGCTGAGGCGTTTACCCGAAACGCCCGCCCGGACTGAAGAGAGGCCATCCCGGTGCGGAGGAGGAGCTGGCCTCGCTGGGCGCAGCGGCTCCGAGACGCGCTGTTGAGATGGACAGCCAGGCGGCGTTGCCGCTGAAGGCCAAACCGAGGCAGGGGCCCGCACGACGGGATTCGGGAGGTGAGTACCCTGCCCTGCGGGTTGGATGTACCTTGTTCTCCGCAGGGAGGGACGAACGGATCGCGCCTGTGGCAGGAGCACGCGCCCGCGGGCTGTCGGCAGCGCCGACGGCCGGCTGAGGAGGCCGCGAAATCGAAGCCGCAGCTGCGGTGCGGCGAAGAGCACGCCTCGCAGCCAGAACAGGGGAGACAAGATGGTCGGGCGGAGGTCCCGCCGCTGACAGGCACGGATTGGCCGGTGTGTCTTGCGTGCCCGCCGATGATTGGATAGAGGCGGGCCCAAGGAATGCCAGTCTCGTGCAAACCGAGACCGATTGGGCCAGAGGGAGTGGCCCAGAGGAGGCAGGCGCCGTGGAGCTGATGGACAGGTAAGCCCACCGACGCCTGTCTCTCTCTCCACCAGCGGCTCGGCGTGTGTCGGAGGAGTCCTTCGCCCGCCAAGCCGTCCTTAGAGGAGCTGGTACGTGTTCTCGCCCGCTCAGTGTGAGCAGCTGATGGAGATGGCGGTCGCGTCGAGAAAGACACCGAGTGAGACAGAGGATCGGTGGCGCTGGAACCGGAGGCAGGCAGAACACGGCGGGAGTGGTGAGTGTTGCCGTTCCGTAGAGCAAGTGGGGGGGTTCGCCGAACATGGCCGTGACCGATTACGGGACGACCGGCTCCGAGTAGGCGACCTCCCAACAGCGGATGCGGCGGTGCAGACAGCTAGCGAGGCGAGGAGCTCGAACACGCAAGGGCTGGTAGGATCGGGGCTGCTGAGTGCCCTGGGTCCTAGCGCCCTGCGCTTCAAGCCTGCAGCTGTCTCCTGTCGCTCTGCCTGGGCGCAGACGGGCTGGATTTGAGCTTTGCTGTGCTCAGACCCAGACCGTCCTGGCGCGTCAAAGAAAGAAGGAGGAACCAAGGGTGAATGCGGTTCCTCCGATAGGGAGAGCGGCGCTGGCGCTGCGCGTCGGGAGAAGGGCCGTCCTCTGGATGGACAGAGGAGATCTCCTGGGCTGGGCGAGCTGCCTGCGAGGCGGTGCGAGGCCGACGAGCGGACGGGCATGGAACCTGCGGCGGAGGACTTCAGCAGGCAAGTTGGGGCTGTCGGAGGGGGCAGGAGCACGGTGATCACGGAGACCGGCCGGGCGCGGGATGAGTGTCCTGGCTGTGCTTCTGGCCCTCTGTTCCTTTATTTTACAGGCCGAAGCCCGACGGCGCTGAGGCCGGCGTCGGACGGGACCTGCCGCCTGGAGCGGGCCGCTCCGCGGGAGTGCTCCACGCCGGGAGGCCTACAGTGACCCGCTGGGGAACAGCGGAGAGGCGCGCAGACCACAGGGGGCGTTGCGCCGGCGAGGGTGCCAAGACAGATGTCCCAGGGTGCGTGTTGGACCCTGGGGACATAGTAGGACCCTCGCTGGGGGCGTGCTGCCCTTCGGGTTGTGCGTTGGACCCACGCGTCCTCGCTAGCGGTGTGGGCACTGTGGCCCCGGCCGGGCTGGAGCCCGGCCGGGACGCCAGGAGGGCGTGAGGAGGGCTTGTGCCTCCTCCAGACCGCGAGGGGGCGTCCGTCCTGGTTCTGTTGGGGGCCACGGGTTGAGGGCATGGAAGCCCTTCCCTGTAGGGGCCCGTGGTCACCGCCAGGCGGCGCCCGATGCCGGGTTTATCCCGATGCGGTTGCCGGTGGGGGGAGCCCGGCCGGACGCGCTTGAGGACCCGGAGGAGGGCGAGTGCCTCCTCCAGACAGAGTGGGCGTCCGTCCTGGTTAGGCAGGGGCCTGGTACAGGGCTTTGAAGCCCAGCCCTGTAGGGACCCGTGGCCACCGCCAGGCGGCGCCCGGTGCCTAGTATCCCGGAGCCCGGCACTTCCGCCACACCAGGAAGTGCCGGGGAAGACTTTGTGTGGCCCCGGAGAGCTGCCAGGAAGACAGCCGACACTTCCGCCACGCTTGGGCGTGGCCAAAGACGGAACACCTGGGGCTCATCCGGGAGCCTTATTTAAGGGGCCGCCTCCCTCCAGTCATTGGTGGAAGTCGGGAGGAAGTAGACGGAACTGGAGAGAGAGGACGGAGGCGCCAGGAAGGCACAAGAGACTGTGGGCCTGGACTTGGGAAATCGGTGCAAGAAGGCACTGGGGTGCGTGAGCGAACTTGTAAATAGTGTAAATAAAAGTGTGTTGGGTGCAAAAATGTTGTCCGTCTGTCTGTGCCGGGGCCAGGTTTCACACTGCATAATGACTGCCTTCTCTACAATTTTACTTAAGAAAGGCAGGTTAGAGATGGGTCTAAAATTTTCAAGAGCCGAGGGGTCAAGATTATGTTTCTTAAGAAGGGGTTTAACTACAGCAGTCTTAAGACAGTCTGGGAAGACCCCGTATCTAATGACGAATTTACTATGTCAAGAACATTATCAATTAGTACGCCCGATACTTCTTTGAAAAACCTTGTTGGTATTGGATCAAGGACGCAGGTGGAGGGTTTTAATTGAGATATTATTTTTTGTAAATCAGGTAAATCTATCCTAGTGAAAGAGTTTAATTTGTTTATAACAGAATGCTGGGGTTTAGGAGGATCCTTAGTGTTGGAGGGATATACTATGTTATTTCTAATATCATAAATTTTTTGATTGAAAAATACAGCGATAGCCTCACAGGTTTTACTGGAAGTACTTAGGAGGCATTCCTTTGAGTTACCTGGGTTTATTAGGCGATCAATTGTAGAAAATAAGACTCTGGGATTACTAGCATTGTTATTTATAATCTTAGAGAAATAGCAGCCCTCTCAAGACGGACAGTGTTGTTGTATTCTGTTATTTTAACTTTTAATATTTCATAGTGGATAGTTAGTTTAGTTTTCCTCCATTTACGCTCAGCTCTACGGCATGTTCTCTTTAAATCAGACACTCTTTGGGTCTTCCATGGTATAACAATGCTAGAAGATTTTTTAACTGTCTTTTCAACTGTCTTTGCAACTATGTCAACAGCGGCCCTCACTTTAGTATTAAATCTTTCCACCTTACTATTTACATTATCCTCGCTATTATATTTGGCACTATAAACGGACTGATTGCTTAGAATGTTTGTAAGTTTTAAAGCTGCTGCTGAGTCAAAGAAGCGTTTATTAACAATATGCTTCTCATGGTGTTTTTTATCATTATTTCTATATTAAAAAGTAGAAGAAAATGGTCTGATAGACCAATATCAATGATCTGCTTTATATCAACTTTCAGTCCTTTAGTAATCACTAAGTCTAACATATGACCTGCTTTATGTGTAGGATGATTTACGAACTGCCTCAAATCAAAAGAATCCAGGAGGTTCATAAATTCTTTTACTTTTAGATCACACTGATTATCTATATGGAGATTAAAGTCGGCAACTATTAGGAGTGTGTCATAGTTAGTAATTAAAATTGACATTAAGTCAGAGAATTCCTCAAAAAAAGCGTTGAATTTTGGAGGTCTATACACGGATAATACTAGAACTTGAGAATCTCAATGAATAACAATGGCGAGATACTCAAAGGACTTGAACTTACCAAAACTGACATCTTTACATTTTAACCGGCTCGAGTAAATGTTTGCCAAATCGCCTCCCCTTTTCCCTGGCGGTATGCACGAGTAAAACTGTAATCCGGAGGCGCAGATTCGATTAAAACAAGTTTGAGTTAAGCCACTTTTCACTTAGTGCAATAAAATCTATTTTTTTATCATTATTAAGATGTTTTGTTGGTTAAAGCTCTAACATTTAATAGTGCCATATTTAATTTTTCGGAGGTGCAGAGATGAATACTATGTGCGTTATTGATATTTGGAATAGGAACTAAATTATTTTTATTAGCGCTCTGTGTGTATTGTTTGTTTAATCTGTGATCTGTGTTTATAGTTTTAATACATTGTTCCTCTAAAATAGTAATTTTAATTAGATTATTGGAGTTTATGCCGTATTTCCTAGATTTTCTACGTGCATTGAGATTGCTTATTACATTATTAATGGTGTGCACTTTAACGGAAGATTCTATTAAACACTTATCATGTCCTGGCACAACAGTATCATTTTGGAAGGGGTTAAGAGCAGAGATAGCTAGTCAAGATAAACAAATTACTTTCGATATGTTTTCGGAGAGGACCCGGGCGCCAAAACTGTTCGGATGCAGGCCATCACGCTTGAAGAAACGCAGCCTTTCCAAAAAGAGATTCCAATTGTTGATGAAACCGACATCTTTCTTCTTGCAGATTTCTGAATGGATGAATAGTAATTTTCTCAAACTAAATAAAGAGAAAACTGAAATTTTGGTAATTGGCAATAATGGATTCAGCGAGGTTATCAGAAATAAACTTAATGCACTAGGATTAGTAGTTAAGGCGGAGTAAAAATTTAGGGGTAACCGTTGACTGTAATCTGAATTTTAAATCGCATATTCATCAGACCACTAGGACAGCATTTTTTCACTTAGAAACATAGCTAAAGTTAGACCTCTTATATCATTGAAAGATGCTGAGAAATTAATTCACGCTTTTGTTTTCAGTAGACTAGATTACTGTAACGCACTCCTCTCAGGACTACCCAAAAAAGACATAAATCATTTGCAACGAGTGCAGAATGCAGCTGCTAGAATCCTAACTGGGAAAAGAAAATCCGAACACATTTCTCCAGTTTTGATGTCACTACACTGGTTGCCTGTGTCATTCAGGATTGACTTTAAAATACTGCTTATGGTTTATAAAGCCTTAAATAATCTAAGCTCCATCTTATATATCGGAATGCCTGACACGTTATATTCCAAATCGTAACCTTAGATCTTCAAATGAGTGTCTCCTTATAATTCCAAAAGCTAAACTTAAAAGAAGTGGTGAGGCAGCCTTCTGCTGCTATGCACCTAAAATCTGGAATAGCCTGCCGATAGGAATTCGCCAGGCAAATACAGTAGAGCACTTTAAAACACTGCTGAAAACACATTACTTTAACATGGCCTTTTTATAACTTCACTTTAACATAATCCTGATACTCTGTATGTTCAATTCTTCATAATAACTATTCATGGTGGCTCTAAAATCCGTACTGACCCCTACTCTCTCTTCTGTTTCTTTTTCCGGTTTCTTTGTGGTGGCGGCCTGCGCCACCACCACCTACTCAAAGCATCATGATGCTCCAACAATGATGGACTGAAAGCCAGAAGTCTACGTGACCATCATCATCAGGTCCTTCCATGAAAATATGATGATTTATGTTAGGTAGAATGCCCAGAGGGGACTGGGCGGTCTCTTGGTCTGGAACCCCTACAGATTTTATTTTTTTCTCCAGCTTTTGGAGTTTTTTTGTTTTCTGTCCACCTGGCCATTGGACCTTACTCTTATTCTATGTTAATTAATGTTGACTTATGTTTATCTTTTATTGTGTCTTCTATTACTCTATTCATTTTGTAAAGCACTTTGAGCTACATTTTTTTTTTGTATGAATATGTGCTATATAAATAAATGTTGATTGATTGATTGATTGCAGATACCCTGTAGCCAGTTGTTCAATCCTAACCGACGACTGTAGTACTTGTTGGATTGTCTGACAAGAGGTAGTGGACCCGAAACGAAGATCTTTGCCTATGGAGTCCTCTCCTTAGTGTCTTTAATCAAAGCTGCGAAGTCAGCCTTTAGGATTTCTGATTGTCGGTGCCTTGTATCGTTAACGCCGGCATGCAAGACGATTGCTCCAACTGCCCTCTCCTTGTGCTTTTCGTAGACTGCTGGTGCACGTCTCATCACATCTCGGACACGAGCACCGGGAAAACAAGAAACAAATGATTTTGCATTAGGGCATGCGACATTAAGGTTTCTAACAATAGAATCACCTACCACTATTACATCACCAGGGGCTGAAGGCGAACTGGGGACGTGGAGAGGGTCGAACCGGTTCTGAGATAGGATGCTCACCTGTGCCGATGGAGGTGGTCTGGCCTTGAAACCCCGCCTGCATAGCTGAAATCCACCAAGGTCATCAGCGGCATCGCTCCTACGAGACGCGGGGGTGAGGTCGGCACAACGCGGGGTTGATGTTTCGCTTGTTCCAGATGGTGAGGACGGTTTATCCAGCAGCCGGGCCTTCAGATCTCTAAGGTATCTCCGTTGGGACAGGAGTTTCTGAATCTGTTTCGTCGAGTGCCTGGAGTTCTTCAACTACTATTTCAATGCGAGTTACCCCACTGTCGGCCATTTTCTGCTTATGCTTCGTTCCCTAGGAGGAATGAGAGAGAGAGAGGTTAGTGTGTCAGTCCATCCTAAACAGAAACTAAAGATGGTCAATAGACAGTAAAAATACCGGAGGACAGCTTAGGGGAAAGTCAAGAGATAATAATGATTCCCATGAGAACTCGAGGTATCGACCGGACAGGTGCAGAAGAGAGTGAGAGAAAAACAGCAAATGAGCTAATCTGAGCAAGGTCGAAGTGATAAGAAATTAGTTTTGAGTTCTGAACTGTTCGAGGCACAATCTGATTTGGGTTGAGTCTGCGTTATTGTTTTATTGCAATAAAGCTATAACTCTGTTTGCCTATCCTGAGTCCTAATAGCCTTCAGTTCAGGTAAAAAGCCTTTTGATGACAATTTTTCACCACAACAAGATCTTGTCTTCTTTTTGGAAGCAGCTCTCAGTCCCACTCTTCTACATGCTTAACTTTGCCCTTTCTTTATCCCACTTCAAACCTTTATTTAATTTGGCTCTGATTACCCTGTTCCTTAAACATGTTAAGGACCCCACTGAGCAGGAGGAATCGGTCATTTATGTGGAAGGTCCTAGGTAGAATGAGCTTTGGCCCAGCCTTTATAAACATGGTCCAGACCCTTTATTCTCACCTTTATTCAATTCTTTTAACTAATACCAACACCTCCTCTCCCCCTTTTGTGAGTTTCAAGGATCCAGACAGGGCTATTCGCTTTCCCCACTTCTCTTTATTCTTACTGGTAGTAGCTTTCCACAACTCAGACAATATCAGTCCCATATTGATAAAAGATACACCCCAAAAAGTTTAATTGTATGCAGATGTTCCCGTTTTCCTTGGTAATATCCCTGCTGATCTTCCCCATGTCCTTGATCTGTTCAAATCTATGAAGACTTGTCCATTTATAAGATTAACAGGTCTTAATCTGTTCTTCACCCAATGAATTCTTCCTGTCATCTCTCTACATTTCCCTTATTCATTCCCTGGACAGTGTCTTCCAGATACTGTAGAAGAGAAAATTTTTTATATTAGCATAAAATAACAAATTAACATAAAGAGCCATAAAAAGTAATTACAACCTTCTAAAACCTTAGATTAAGCATAAATTAGAATGTTAAGCAAATAAGATAGGTCAAGCAAATAGTTAAATAAAAATTAGTCATTTTGCATTATTTTTTAAGCTTAAAGCAGAATTGCTAGTATGGGAAAAGAACAAAACGAGAACAAAAATGACATGTAGAAACCAGCTTAAAACAGGATAAGGAGATTGAGAACACCTGTATTCAAGGCTGGGAAGCTATAGAATGATACCACAGAGAGAAAAATGGCTCTGGGAGGCACGTAAGAAAGAAGACAGCAAAAGGCTTTTACAAGGTCACAATGATGTAATGCATGAAAGAAACATTAGTATATTCAGGCATTAGCAATAAATATAGAAGAATATATTAGAAATTAACTTTAGTATAGAAATGAAGACAAGTCAGGACTGCCATGCAATGATTAAATAAAAGCACATATATTTCTTTTAGATAAAAGCTTAGCTTTGGGCATCAGACAAACTAGTTTAAAAGTCAGAGAAAGAGGAAGTGATGAGAGGAAAGCCCATATAAGGAAGATGAATGTCTGTACCGGCCTTGGCCAGTGAAAAGAAATAAGCAAAACAGAAACTAGAAATGAACAATTGACAGTGAAATACCAGGGGCCCAGCTGCAGGGAGATGAGAAATTGGCTGGACAGGAGTAGAAGGGAGTCAGAGGGGAACAGCAAATGAGCTAATTGAACGAGGTCAAAATGATAAGAAATTGTTATATAAACTTCGATTGCTGAAATGTACGGGGCTCAGGTCAATTTGGCCGTATTTGGTTGAGTCCTTGTTATTTGTGTTGTTTTATTGCAATAAAGCTTTAACACTCTGTCTGTCTATCTCAAGTCCTAATAGCCTTCATTTTCAGGTAAAAGCCTTCTGGTGACAAATTTTTCGCCACCACAATACCTGGGACTGGACATATATGCTGGAGTCCAGGAGCTTGCAGCTGCCAACTTTTACCATGTTCTGAAAAGCATCAGAAAATTAATTTCTGTTTGGTCCCAGCTTCCTCTCTCATTCCAATCCAGACTGGCAATTAATTAATTTAATAAATTAATTTGCACCATAGAATATGCTTTGTTAGCTTTATTTTATCAAATTATCTGGATCACAAAAAAGAGTCTTTTTTGGGAAAATTGTGTTTCACAGTGATACAAATCATAATTTTGGAACTATAGACAATATATTAAAAATTATATTAAAAACAAGGAGCAATGGGCTCAAGTTTTACTCTGATGACTTGCAATGGATACTTAAAGGCAAGTTGCTGTAGATAACCTCATCTGTATAATTTTTCTTTTTTTTGTGGACAGTAATATCTGACTCAAATACATTTGCCATCTTTCATTCTTGCTTACCAAACTGTCTGTACATCCTTTCTTTATTGTTACTGTAATAATTTATGGTACTCTTAGTTTAAAATGATCAAACAATTTACAACTAGGGTAAAAAAACTGGAAACAGGAAGAAATTACAAAGATTAAGTGTTAAAATCACAGCTTTTTAGTCAGAGTCTTCCATTATAGCTAGCCAATCATATTTGGGTAATATCATGAGGTTAGAAAAGAGAATGTTGATCTGATGGACCAGTCAGTTACTTCAGAGACAAAAAAGGGAACCATTTCAACTGGACATCAGAGTAATGTAAGTCATGCGTCAGCCTGAGTGCAAATTCTATAAGCCTTCTAGGACAATATTTACTTTGACCCTGCTTCTAATTTTCAGTAAACTTTCAAATACTAAATATACACATTCAGACTTTGTTTCTGTATATACCTGTATTGTATATTATATTTTCTTCAACAGGTATTATTCTCTTTTAATAAATGCCTGACAGCTTTTAAAATTGTACATGTTTCTATGTATATCGAGAGTGATGAAGTAATAAAGTAAATACAGGATACCTGATTTAATGGAAATAGACACTTTTTCATTACTTTTGGGGTTAGCATGCTGAGTACAATGCCCCAGTCAGGTTGACATCTTGAGGAGAGTAAAGTATCGTTGATTGGTAATTGGTTTTGACCTAGGTATATTAGCATCCATGTGTCAGTTCTTTTCAGATATCAAGGTGTATAAATCTTTAGGTCTAGGTTTTTCTGTGACTATTTCAATGTCTAGATTATTCTTGGGGACCAAGTTGACCTTAGGTCTAGGTTAAATCTGGGAACACCTGTAAGTAGTTCACACTAAAGCTAGTGAGTCACAGTGTGAAATACTAAGGATTGATGGGCTGTGCAAGTATCATTCATAACAAATTAATGTTTGTGTTGGTTGAGTCTGTGTATGTGTTTTACTAATGGTGCAAGGACAGACCATCCTATAAAGAACTTGATGAGTTCCACACATCCTACAGTAATACAATTAGCAGCCTCCTATTTAAGCAGAGATTCATTTTGCTCATCAGCCACCAATAGTGTAAGGGAGACAGGGAACAAATAGGTTGGATCTTGCTTGGAGGTAGAGGTCAAACCTAGACAAATCATCTTTATAACCTTTGTGAAATGGCAAGCATAACACTTTGCTTTCCATGTCTTC
>NW_024381428.1:0-47310 GCF_016835505.1 Polypterus senegalus
TGGTTTAAAATATATACAATTATCATTTATATGGTTAAGGCATCTGTACTCTGTTATTTATTGTAATGAAAATTTTCACACTCTGATCCCTAATAATTTTCTTAGCAAACTGTTCTAAAATTTTCGTATCACAATTGAATACTACATTTTAAAGTTTTTCTTTGCTGGCGTTTTACATCCTACAGTGACAGAGACAAAAGCTATGTTTCAAGAAGGCTAGCTGGTCAGTGAACAATGCATTGGGGGATCATAAAAATCTGTCAGCACGTGCTGGCATGTGTTACAGCTCATTGGTTTCAATCACAGCCTTGTTACCATCTGTATGAATTTTGCATGTTCACATTCTGTGTGAGTTGTTTTCCGGACTTGGATTTTTTCCTCTATTCCTAGAGACAGTGGTGTTTAGTGAATTGCTGATTGTAACGAAAGCGGTGAGATGTGTGGTGTGTTCTGTCATGACTGGCAGCCAGCCCAAGGTTGGTTTTTCCCATTGTGCCCATTCTAGACAATTTAAGCAGCAATTCCCTGCAGCCCTGAACTGGAAGGTTGGGTTAGAAAGTAGATGGATGCCTCCACAAAAAATAACCTTATAGAAGTCTCAAAACATTGCATGCAATAAAAATATTTGCATCTTTTAATTAAAATTCTTTTTTACTTTTTTTTTTTTCCACTACCACCCTTTTCACTCTACTCAAGGCTCAACTCTCATTTTATTTGGGGCATCTTTTATTTTCTAATCTTGGTTCAAGGCTCAAGGTCAATGGTCACAGTAAAAGCCTTGGGACCACCATCGATACTTGCAGTATTATTCAAACACAAGATTTAAATTCTAAAATCAATACTAAGTTATCTACCTCCTATTTATAGACTTTCTTACTGGATCCAAACATTTTAGTGGGTTAAGCACCACAAAGGTCTCGATCTAATATTATATCTGGCAAATGGAGAAGTAATTCTCAGAAGACAATTTATTGTATTTCTTGTTCATAAAGACTAAGTGAAATATGGCTGACTGGTCAGTATTAGGAGAACATTACTCAGATGACCAGCTATATGTGTGTATTTTGCATGTACTTATGTTCGAATATTATAGCACAGTAGTCTACCAAAAAAATGAAGTATTTTTATTTTCAGGTATTTTGTTATGAATATGGCACTTTCTTCTAAAAAGAAAATTAGTGTATGAAATACTTATTTCACTAACTGGAACTCATGTAGTAAGTAATAAAAGCAAAATGTCAATATACTCTACTCTCTCTTTAAATTAGGGAATGGGGAGGCAGATTTATAATGAATACACATAGCAACTTAAAGTTAAGTGCCTAAGTAACATAACTATTATATTAAGGCAGTTTGCCATATTGCTAGAGTGTCAAAAATAAAACAAGTGAGTTGGGTTGTTCAGTATAATTTGATGTTATAGTAATAAGAAACTCAGTAAATAGCACAGATGGGAATGAGTGTATTATAGACTGTTGTACATTTTAGGAAGATAGACAATACAAAGGTGGGTGGGGTTTCTATTAATGTAAAACAGAATTTATTTAACTGGACGATGAACCACATCTTATTGAGGATGTTTGGATTTAACTAGAAAGTATTAGCGATAGAGGCCTAATTTTAGCAGTGTGTTATAGACTAAAGCAGGCAGACTTCAATGTGTGTCTTTTAAATAATATTCTTAAATTTAGTTTTTTTGAATAACCAGGGTAGAACGGGAGGATGCAGAGGTGATGGAACCTCTCAGGTCATATGACCATAATATGATACAATTCTCTGTGTTTTGTAGATCAGCATGCAAAGACTAAAACCTGTTAAGATTAGCTTTAGTGAGGCAGATGTGTTAAAGTTTTAAAGGGATATACTGGTTAAGTTTTGTATATAGAAACAGTCAAAGAGTAGTGGGACAGGTTTAAAAACATTTTACAGACAATGCAGGACAAGTTTACTACGAAATTTAGAAGCTGTAATAAATTAAACTCCGTCATGAGTAAATAAGGACATAAAAAAAGAAGCTGCAAAGGAAGAAAAACAGCTCTATAAGGCTAGAAGACATACTGTATAAGACTATTAACTCCAGTGCTAATCATAGGTTGCATGAAAGCATGGAAGCAAAGGTTAAAGGGATATTAGAAAGGCTAAAACAAAAACTAGCTGTAACAGCATATCGCTGTCCATGAAGAAAGCTGTAATTTTGGGCGGCATATCACTGTAAGTGCAAAGAAAGATGAGGAAATGGATGAATAACTTGATGCTTACTTTCCTACAAGTGATGAAAGTAAGAAGGAGGAAAGCTTTCTTATGAGTATGTTGTTGATTAGTAGGGTAGGGACTGTGACTGAGAGACTACTATACCTTATAGCTAAGGGCATTTAGATACTATTTGTCTATTACTTTGATATTTTGTATTAATTTTACTAATAAACTCATTTTTATTCACTTTCTGTTTCACTAATGTTACTCTAGATTCAAAGTTGACTGAGGAGAATCCCTCTTGTGGTGACTATATGCCTTATGAAGGTATAAGCCAATGACACGTTTACAACAAATAGTTTCCATATCCCATATTTATTCTCTGGCTACTCAACCTCTGACTAGTGGTAGATACTGAGGTTATATTTGGGAATAGGTTGGTCCTCAAAGTCCAATCCAGTGGTCAAAGGCATCCCCTCCATGTTTGGCTTCAGTTACAATTTACATAGTAGGGCTCCACTACAAACTCTCTCCACTCACAGGAGACATTATCGTAATACTGTACATAGTTTTCTTGGTCCATGACTCACTTTCTGATCTGTGAACATGCCATTTCAGGGGATGGATTATTTGTGTTTCAATCTAGAAACAGTGTGACATTAATCATGAAGCCCTGGTGTATGGCTTAACACTAGAATTACCAGAGCCTACGAAAAAACTCGTAAATCCGTCCCACAGTAAACTTCTTAAAATGTTCACAGCTCTCCCAGCGTCTTTTTGTCATCTAAATGTGCTGATAAAATCAGGCTGCAAGCAGCCAGCTATTCCATCCCCCCACCGACTTAGAATGTGCACAAATTTCTCCCAGCTCGTGCCTTGATTGATTTTCTGGAAGTGAAGTGGAGTTTTAGGTGAAATAATAAATCGTTGTTTGGAACACCAGCATTTCGTGTCTGTTCCGTTTCACAATAATCTGTGTAAACACATTATTAAAACAGAAACGTTTTTATATTCTAGTAGTAGATGACAAAATGGTATAAACTATATAATGTATGAAGCCTGAAGTCCAAATATCAAAGAAATACTTTCACAAAAGGTACAAATCTAACACAACAATTGTGCTTTTATTCAAAATATAACTGCACAAACAAAAAGCCGCTTAACATGCAACATTGACACCTGTTTATTATGACTGCCTCCGTGGCAAATAGAATCAGCTGCTGACTGGGAATCAAAGGTCAGTTGATCCTGCACCACTCCGTTTGAGAAGTAAACTGCTCTTAGTCTTCCTATTTTAGAATTAAAACATACATTTGATTTCAGTCTCAACAGCGGTGAATTTATGATACCTGTAAAGGTTAGCTTTGTTTTGTTTTTTTTTTAGTCAGTTTTATTATCTCAGCTGCATTTAAGGTGGGAGTTTTTTCAGTAGGCTCTGGTAATTCTAGTGTTAAGACAGCTGAAACTACCAGATGCCATAACTCCTGTAATAATATTTTGGTTCCTAAAAGCAGACTCAATATGTGGCGGTTGTAGGGGTACAGATGTGGTACAGGCTGTAACTATACTATATACACTTATGCAATTTCAAATTACTGTTAAAAAGCAGGTTTATAAGGTCATTCTTTACTGTCACAGATTACAGTGAAATTCTTACTTGTATGTGTTAATTAACATGAAACACATTGCCACTCTTAGGTGCCATGATTAGTTGAGTTTAGCTATAACTCAAAAACTGTATCTTCTTTATCTGAAAATTCTCAGAAAATGTTTTCCTCTTTAAAAACCCTCCTAAACACAAAGTTACCTAAGACAGCAAATTTGCTCCACCAGACTCTTTAGCTAATGCAATTCTTTGACTTTGCTCGTAAAAAAAACAACTACTATATAGCTGGGATAATTTATCCCTTTCTTCCCATTCCTCTGAATTCAGACACAATGGGGTTCAGAGGTAAAGACTGCAGAAGCCAGGTCGGCTGTAATCCTTAAATTCATATACATCCCATTACCTAGTCCATAAAATTGATTAATTTTCATCTAGCCTGACTCATTTCTTCACAGTGTATTATTTTACTGTTACATTTACATTGTATGCATGTCTTATTCTACTCATATACAGTTCAATTACAATATTTACAGTGTAGTTACCAAAATGAATGTGATTTAATCATTTTAATTACAAGTGGAATAACTGATGAAGTAAGCTGTATACAACCTGCACACTATGCAATGACATGCTACATACATTTAAATCACTTAAAGAGCCTAGATAGCTTACTACATTAAAAACAATTCATACTATAAAACTCCATAGCTGTTTCACCCTTGCTTTATATCATTTCTGTCCTCTAGCTGTTTCCTGTTATTTAGGTAAAAGGTAATATGTGGTGCACACTGTTTTGCCAGGAGGTCCTAAGACCACAGCTCAGAATCATTTCCATGCTCTATGCTGTATAATTAATGCCCAGGGGGAGTTATTCATCTCTGTCACTGTACTTTCCATTCCTTTTTACAATTGTACAATCACAGGCCCAAAAAGAAAACATTCTAAGTACTGCACTCAGTGTACACACAGTCCTGCAACAACATATGGACTGACAAGAGGCATCAAAACTGATCTGATCTCGCATACCTTCCCTGCCTCAGCGCTGCTTGCTAAACATGTCTTTATTTTGACAAGCTATCCAAAGATTAAATGTGTCAGGAGAATGTTTGGGAGACATACTCTACAGGGCATAACAAATCTAAATGAATTTACAGCTGAAAAACAAACCATCCTGCTCTTGGAATTTTACTGGGGTCCCCAAAATGGTTAATGATTCCATTTTGTGTTTTTTTATTTTAATTTTGATTCTCATTTCATTTTTAATACCCAAACAAAGGGCCCTTTAATTACTGACTCTCTGCACTAAATAGAGTTGAAATAAGAATGGAATTAGGAGGCAGCATTTGTTATATAAAATTAGCCAAGTTTAAAACTGGGAGATTGAGAGTTAAGGGAAAAAAAGCTCCCGAGCGTGAAACCGAAATGAAATATGGGCTGTCAAAAGCCAGCAAAGTATCAGTACAGTACAAAGCCAAGAAGGGAAAACCAAAAGATGTCAAAGCAGAAACTGTTTCTAACTATTAATCAATATAAAAAATCAAGAAAAAATCAAATAAGGTCAGGTTTGATCCAGGAACTTAAGAATGACCTGAAAGTCCTGACTCTAACCATTATAGGGTTCATCTAACCTGGTAATGTCACACGCCCACTTCTGTTTACCTTACTAAGCCCGCAGAAGGTCTCAAAATGTTGGCACCCTAAAAGACAGGACAGTGCCGTGGGAGGAAAAGAAAGGGCCAAAACTAGGACGTGAAAATTTCAAACAGTAAAGCCAAGGAACAATATAAGAGTCACAGAGGCAGAACAAAGTCAGGAACCCAAAGGATCAATTCAGGAAACAAGAAATATTTGCGTGGGTTCAACAACCATCCCCAAAATGGATAAAGAACTATGTGAAATGGGGGGCTATTTTAACCCCCCATTCATTCCACTGGTGATGAATTTGGACATACTGCACAATGACAGGAAAGGTTAATCTGGTAACAGGAATTAGTGGCAACCCAAGACACAGAGACGACTATCAGGAAAAAAAATCTAAAATATAACAAATGTTTTTCGGTTTAACATTTTAAAACATGTTTAAACAGAAATACATTTAACCAATGGTCTGGTCTCCAAAACCTCAAAATGATGTTTTATATATTTTTAGGGGCCATTTTGAAAAATTAAAAAAACAAAATCATGCCCAGAAAATGTATTGAAGTGGGTGTAGCTATTTTGCTTGTTGCATTAATAATAACAAATAAAAATAACAAAGTAAATATTATATACTGATATGTATATATATATATATATATATATATATATATATATTGACACAAAGGGCGTTTGGCTCTCCAAACCCACAGACAACATGCCCAGAACCAGGTAAAGTATCAGAAACAATTTTAATTTCTCAATACTTGCACAAAGCACTTCCACCTCCACAATACTCAATAGTCAATAATAATAACAATAAAACAATACAATAATCCTCCTCTCCTCCCAGCAGCTCTTTCCACCCCCTCCAACTCCGGCTCTGCCTGCTGGGTTTCCCACATCCTTTTATAGTCTGAGACCTGGAAATTTTCTGTCCTTCATTCCATTTGATTCCATAGCACTTCGGGTCAGTTTAAAACTTTTCTTTCTTAGCCAAGTACTTGATTCTTTCCGTCCCGTGACTAAAATTTCTTCGGGCTATCAGGAAAAATATAAATCCGTGTGCCTCCTGCAGCATCTCTGGAGCCCCACGGTATCCCGCAGGGTGTGAGCTGAACTCCCAAAGTCCATGATGCCCTGCTAGAATTCAGGTCCTCCATGTTGCAGGAGGACTCCATCTACCGGCCTGGGGTGTTGGCGGGATAAAGTCACCACCCCTCCAATATATAAATATATATATATATATATATATATATATACAGTACAGGCCCAAAAGTTTGGACACCCCCCTCATTCAATGTTTTTTCTTTATTTTCATGACCAACAGCCTCCATCCTCCCTTCTTGGTCAAATAGCCTTCCGTGGAGGTGTTTTGGGGGTCGTGTCCTGTTGAAAATAAATGATGTCAACTAACCTGACTCTGCCCACAACTGCGGGTCCCAACCCCTTGATAAAGCAAAAAATTTCCCACTAAAAACCCTGATAAAGGCACACCTTTTGAAGTGAAAACCATTTCAGGCGTAATCAAGCAAAGGGTGGCTATTTTGAAGAAACTAGAAATAAAAACATGTTTTCATTATTTCCCTTTTTATTAAGTAGTAACTCCACATGTGTTCATTCATAGTTTTGATGCCTTCAGTGAGAATCTACAATGTAAATGGTCATGAAAATAAAGAAAACACATTGAATGAGAGTGTGCCAAACTTTTGGGCCCGTACTGCATATATATAAATACTATACACTGTATGTATAATTTGTTTGGGCTTAAATACAAAGCTATATAATAAAAGCCCGCTTCTATCTTCCTGTAGTTATATTGTGTTGGGGGTATTCAAGCGTTAAAAATTTTCATTGCATCATCCATTGGAATATATTTTTTGATAAAAATTCTTCATTCAACAATGGGACATCTTAATCCATACATTACTGCTGAGAATCCTATAACAAACTCCATATACCTGAGGGGAACAAACTCCACTGTCACTGAACAATAGAAAATTTTAGTATAAAAATGAACATTAAAAGAGACTCAAAAAGAATGATTCTCATTCAAGTCCATTAAAGATTTTTGTGATATGCCCTTATTATGTTGCAACATGAGAACAGGAATGAATTCGCAGATAAATCACAAATTTCATACCACTACAATGAAGGAATGCTAGCATGTCAGGACAATTTGAGACCCCCAGAGTCATACAGTATCATTGACTATGTAGTCAGTGGGCTCTAATGGAATTAGTACTTCCTCTAGCGTCTTTTATTTCCTATAACTTTTTAAATTTTATTTTATTAGGTTTTAATGTCTGTTGTATATGCCGTCTGTTCAAATGAAAAGTGCAATGCATTTTATATTTGCACGTGACAGCACTTGCAGAAATTCCCCAATACTCCTCCATCACAGGCTGTCTTAATATGGGATGAATTGGGTACGGGAGCTTATGAGGACTTTGTCTTGTGGTGCAAGGAAGCACAAGCAGCTCAACATCATCTAAGACCAGTCATCATTCGGGGGAGACATGGAAGTGGTGCAGAGCTACAAATACCTGGGGTTCACATAAACAACAAACTGGGTGGTATGACAACACATTGGTGCTGTACAAAAGGGCCAGAGTAGAGTGAACTTGCTAAGGAGACTCAGGTGTTTTGATGTGCAGCAAGCTGCTGGAAATGTAACATGTTCTACCAGTCCCTAGAAGCCAGAGGAATGTTCTGCAATGTGGTCTCCTGGGGAAGCAACTTAGCTCAAGGAAACACAATGCCTGAACAAACTTACCAGGAAAGCCTGCTTCATTAAAGGGTGAACCCTGGACACACTCCGAAACTGTTGTGGAAAAGGGACGGTGGTAAATTGAATGCCACCATTAAAATGTGGTGCTTGGTGGGCTGGTGCCCTGCCCAGGGTTTGTTTCCTGCTTTGCCTGTTGTTGGCTGGGATTGGCTCCAGCAGACCCCCGTGACCCTGTAGTTTGGATATAGCGGGTTGGATAATGGATGGAAGGATGGAAAAAAGTGGTGCTTTCTTGGAACACTTTTAGCTACAGGCCCATTCCACCACGGTGGGCTAAAAAACATCTCTAGGGTCTTTTCTGCCCACTGTTATAAGGCAATTCAGTTCTTCCACCTGAAATATCTACACTATACATTTAATCATTTTATTTATTGATTGATTGGGGTGATTGGCTGTATTATTTGTCCTGTGAGTCTGTATCCATGTTTTTTTTATGTTTCTGCTGCTGTATGCATCTGAATTTCCCCTTACGATGAGTAAAGTTTGTCTAATCTAATCTCATCTCATTTCATCTCATCTCATTTAATCTAAATGTCTTGGAATGGTCTAGTGGAGAATGACACCCTTAGAGTGAGACGTGCCTAGTAATTTGTAGGTATTGCCAAACAGCAGCACATCTAGAATTAATTTCAATTAGATGATGCTTCTGCTCTTAATTTAAGCTGGACGGTAGCCACAATTTATTTCTGAATGGGCATGCTACTTTTATAATATACAGTTTACAACATAAGTATATGTGTATTGAAATAAAAACTATATTGCATGTCAAGATCCATGTCAAGTATACCCCCTAACCAGCGTTCTCAACCTATAAGTATTTGTGACCCGAGTTTTCATAACAGTTTTAATTGCTCCCCTAACAATTTTTGAAACCCTAATAAAATGTATTCCTATATTTTTACTGCCGATACCGCTACAAGTTTTATTATACCTACTTAACTGTTATCGGCATTTTCTAACTCTATATTTATTTTGTAGTATCAGAATGTAGTTTAAGTTCATTTGTTTTGGTTTCAATAGTGTATTTTCATATTTTTGATTCTTGTTTCTTTTTTTTTTTTAGTAGGTGGGTCGTCCACAGGCTGAGAACCTGCGTCTAATCCATAAACCTTTCTCAGATTACGTCATTAATAAGCTGCTGGCCTGATAGTGACAAGTCTCAATACCAAACTAGTACTGAATGGTTACATTCTTGTATGCTCTGATAATGTAACTTCAGTAATTCATTTTCTTGCTGACCTTAGCTCAAACCAATAATGTACTCATCTTCCAGTGCCTTATTGCCTTTATTTGGACACACAACCGTTTCCCTGCTTATTTATCTGCTGTTTATCAATAGAAATTACAGCGGGCCCACCCCAGCTTTTGCTGCTACATCTCCTTTAGTGGACGCAAAGTGAACACAAAGTAGATATTCCTAAGCTCAAATTAATCATACTTTCTCTATCACACTTGTTACAATGATTGCTATTTTTCTTTCATTTTGGGTTTTAGTATTTTATTAAGACAAAGTATGCTAATCGAGGTTTATTATAATCTGATTCTAATATGTTTTCCTCTAAAATGTTTTGAGCAGTTGAATATTATTTCATGTTATTGTGCCATGCCACTTTGTTTGTCATGAGCATTACAATTTTCAAGCATTAGCACTGTCTGTTTGCACTGGTGATTGTACCCAGAATCTTCAGTAAAGCATGATATGTGATTTGACCACAAAAAAAATCTGCATGCAGTTGCAAATCATCAGAGAACTGGACAAAGACTACTTAATGTGTGCATGCCATGCCCTTTGTTAGTTTACACCATTTGTTTTTGTTTGCAGACTCTTCATTATTACTTCCTGGCAATGCTTTTCAATTTCTGATTTTGGGTTAAGAAAAAGATAGAATGTCTTTTGGTAAAGAACTTTGCATAGTTTCTGCACTATGTGTCATTAAAATGGTGATATGGTTACAGCACAATATAAAGGTTAAGCGTAAATAAGAAGATGGGAAGTTAATCAAAAGAAAAAATAAGACTGAATCACTTTGTCCTTTACAGAGCCTTAAGGTTTGAGCTTCACACATGCCCATCTGTGTTTTTAGGAAACTATCACTGGAGTTGCCTTAATAAGGTAGCATCATGATTGTTCATAGCTTGGATGCAGGACTATTTTTGATCATTCACCATCAATACAATAAATATTGAAAGAAAATAAGTCCAATATTTTTTGAAATTCATACTCTGGTTTACTATCTACCATCACAGGATTAGGAAAAAGTGATGGAGTAAAATACAAAGATGTGTTAGACCTTATATTGTGACGTAAAATAACTATAAATCCCTTAATCTATCTATTTAATCATATTGAAAGGACCAGTAAATCATGGAGCCAGCTTCCCACAACAGAAACCCTAAATTTTCTGGATAGAACCAAACTTGCTAACAAATCCAATAAGTATGACGTCTCTTTTGCAATGAACAGCAAATATCCTCATAGTAGCTCCTGTTTTTAATAGGTTATCATTTACTCTGGCTCATGTTAAGTTTTCAATTGTTTAAATGGTTTTACTGTACTAGGAAAATTAACTAATCAGTATTAATTACAAGAATTGATGTTTTAATCACAAAAAAAATAAAAATGTAGAACATCCTGTGGAACAGGTTTTCAGTGAATTCCTGAGTGTCCTACATGAGGCAATATCATTAATATTGTTATATAAATATTTTTCAGTTTTTGACTCATTGTTTGATCATTGGTTGATAACTAGAAGAGAATTCCATTTTATTCTTAGTTTTGAGTAATAGCATTTCTAGAAAGAAAAACTTATTGAGGTTTATATCATAATAGAGGCTAGGAAGCCATGTAATCTGAAAAGTTCCACAAGAAGAACATCAGCTAATGCTAATTAATTAGCAGTGGATAATTTTAGCAAAGAATAAAATTAATGTGTTTTAAAAATCAATCTACTATATTAATAAATCTAGTAATTGAGGAAAGTCTGTAATAAAATCTAGAAAATATGTCTCCAAGAGTGGTAAGAATATCATTGCTACAACCCCATAGGAGAGCTCATTTTGCATATGACATTTTTACAGGCTGAGACGCTTTCCAGTGGTTATAGTTCATTGATGACCTGCAAAACTCCTCTTAGTTAACTCTTTTAATACCCATGTTGACTGGCATTTAAGTACCATTTCCACTTACGTACATTTTTTCTTCAAAGTTTAAATTTAAAAGATTGTTGAGATTATTTGCAGTTGATGTCACAGTAAGACTACAAAAATGTCCTATAAATCTCCTTACCGTAAGTCTCACATATAACATGCTCTTGTGTATAATGCATGCTGTTTAGAACATTTTCAGGTAAAGTTCATATATAATGTCAACCTTAACTTTTCAAGATTTTATTAACTCTGTTGAGGAGATGTCAACAGGATGGGTGGGGGCAATAATCAGCTGTAAACATTGAAAAAACTTGCTGTTATGCAAGGTAGGCTTTTTGTTGGATGGATGTTAGACTTGTTGTCTTACATCTAATCCTCATGTGTGTTGTCACCGTGTGCATAGGAAGCGGCTAAGGGCTGGAAATACTGTTTATACATCTGCCCGGGGCGGGTGCATGCGCTCTTTCTGAGTTCTCTGCAGGTCTTACCGGAAATCCACCAGGAGCCGCCATTTCAGGAAGGACATCACTTCGGTTCAGCCCCAAGAATAAGGTCACTTCGGTTCCGCCCAGGATGATGTCACTTCAGTTCCGCAGAGGCACTCATTTCCCTCTGTGCTATAAAGCTCCTGCCTTTGCTTAGGCAGGCAGTTCTGTTTGGACTCTGTTGTGAACAACTGTTTAATTATCCTCAAAGACTTTTTGCGGCGGAAACCGCATTAAGCGGGTGGCTGCCCCAAACCTTCGTCTGGTCTCCTCTTCTTACAGTGGCGTAGTCGGTAGGATGGTGTCCCGATGAACCGGGACCAGAACTTCATGGAACCAGGTGGGTGAGTGCGGGCGGTTTCAGGGCAGGGAGTCGCGGAGGTCAGGAAGGGCGGTGCAGGCTCTGCTCCATGACATAACCCGGGTTGACCACCCATCTGTGAGAAGGTAGAGGGACCACAGGCGTGGCCTGGCCTGGGAACACACTCGAGTGGCTCAGTATGCTCTCCTTGGCAGGAAGCCGAGCTGCCCATGGGACCAAGGTCCCTGTTAACGATGGGTTGTCCCCAGGCTGGCAGGGTGAAGAAATAATAAACTGGGAGTTTAACCCCAAACAAAAGGCTGTCAGAGCAGGCTATGGCTCTCTGGCAAAGGTGGGTGAGTGGCTACGGCCATTCGAGTTGACCCCCCTACAGATAGTGCAGCAAGTGGCCTGTTTTTGCTGCTAAAAAGCTACCCCAGGTTTTGCCCACCGCCTGGGGCGAATTCCATTCTATGGAGCTGCTACAAACCTTGCAAACCCAGAAGCCGGCTGTGAAGACCTGGAAGGCAGAACACGCTCTATGGACTACCAGGGCTATGTCCTACTAAAGCAGTCCCTTCCACGCAATCCAGAGCCTGTTCCGAAGTCGCCGGGCCGTCTGGCTTGCGACCTGTCGGGGAACAAGGCGGACCGTAGGGGACAATGGCGGGGTTGTTTGTGTGCCTAGCAATCCCCTGGCGGATAAACATCGGGGACTTCTTATTAATGGTCATAAAATAACAGCGCTGTTCGATTCCGGCAGTAACGTGTCTGTCGTTGCTGCCGTTTTATTCTACGCAACAGTGGATTAAAAGAAGACCAGTCTAAAATGTATCCACGGAGATATCGCGCATACAATACCGCGTATTCGTATGTCTGGAGGAACCCTTCAAGCTTACCGTGGCGGTGCATCCGATCCTCGTTTCCCGTAATCCTCGGGTGAGACTGAGTCTGATAGTAAGGTAGTTTGAAGCATTCCCGAAAAACTTATGGCCTCGTTATAGATGACAGCGATTCATCTCAAGTGCTTCCACACACGTGTAATCAGCCGACAGGAGTGGGGCGGTGAGCCAAGAAGGTAGCGAACCTCCGGACCGTCGCAGGACTACTCGTCATCCACTAGCGCCGCTGAGGGAGGAATCTCCGCCTTGAGGTCAGACGGACCCGCTCTCTGGTTGCACTTTCAGTTTAGAGCGACGCCGGCTTCTTTCAAGAGGGAACAGTGGAATGACGACTCTCTGAAACACATAAAGAATGCAGTGGTCCTCGTTAACGGCCAGCGCGCCTTTGCCCATGCCACAGGGACCTCCTTTGTCGTTGACAATGATTTGTTATCGGTCGCTGAACATGGAGGGAAGGTCCGGAAGTTGTTTGCTAATCCCGCGGACCTACCGGCGGCGGTTTCATGTTACTTACTCCCACCTTCTTGAGGCCATCCGCTCGATAAAACATAGAGCGAATTAAGCTCCGTTTTTTCTGGCGAGGATTAATGAGGAGGTTACGCCTTTGCGTTTCCTGTCCGGAATGTCAGCTCGGCAAATTCCTAGGAGGACCGTGCTCCTCTGGTTCCCCTTCCCCTTATTAGCGTTCCTTTGATAGGATTGGGGTTGACATAGTAGGACCCTAGAACCCTCAGCCGAGGATATAAATATATACTCGTCCTCGTGGATTATGCTCCGATTCCCTGAAGCCGTTCCGTTGCGCTCGGCTACCACAAAAAATATTGCAGGGAACTAGTAGGGTCTTTTCGCGAGTGGCATTCCTAGAAGTCCTGGGACCAAGGGCGCTTTACCTGGAAGCGTTCAAGGAGACTGCAGTTACTGAAAATAAAGCATTTAAAGACCTCGTGTATCATCCTCAAACCGATGGCCTAGTGGAAGATTTAATCAAACTCTCAAGCAAATGCTCACGTAAGGTAGTCACAAGGATGGGAGGGATTGGGACCAACTCCTCCCCTTGTCCTCTTTGCATATGGGAAGTTCCTCAAGCCTCTACGGGGTTCTCTCCATTTGAATTACTGTGAGACAGCAGGGTTTATTGGATATTTTAAAGAGGGCTGGGAAGGGAGGCACAGCCCTCCACTAATATTTTGGAATATATCGCCCAATTGCGGTAGATTTGATGCAATAAGACCGATTCTAAAAGTCATATAGAGGAGGCGCCAATCAGCACAGGCCGCCTTTATGACCGTGTACGACTCTCGGGAGTTCCAACCGGGATCGCGTCATGGTATTGGTACCAACTTCTCACTCTGAAACTGCTCGCCCATTGGCTGGGCCCCTCTAGAAATTAAGGAAAGGAAGGATTGGTTGACTATTTGGTGAAACGGCCAATCGCCGACCAACTGAGCGAATATATCATGTAAACCTGCTGAAACCGTGGAAGGAGAGGGATCGATCCCATCCTCCGGACAACCTCTCTCTCTTCGCTGAAGTAAGTTCCCTTAATTTGCGAGCAGGCTATCCCCAGGCAGAAACAAGGCTCGAAGCAGCTATCCGCTCTGTCCCAGAGGTGGTAAGTGAAAAACCGGTCGGACCTCTCTGATTCGCGCAGAGCATATTGACTGACCCGGGTGATGTCCGTGAGCGACCCTACAGACTCGGAGGCAAAGAAAGTAGAAGTGGAACTGGAAATCGCGAATGCTGGCACTAGGAGTAATAGAGGAAAGTAGTAGTCCCTGGTCCAGTCCCATCGTCTGATTGCTAAGCCTGGCGCAGTTGGAGGTTTCGAATGACTTCCGTCGGCTTAACCAAGTTTCCAAATTGATGCTTATCCATGCCTCGCGTGGATGACCTCCTCAGAGACTGGGACCAGCCAAATTCTTGACTACACTTGACATGGCAAGGGTACTGGCAGGTTCCTTTGACGAGTCCAGAAGGAAAAAACAGCGTTTAGCACTCCTAGCGGACACTGGCAGTATCGTGTCCTTCCATTGGGTTACAGGCGCCTGCGACTTTTCCAGCGTCTGGTGGACAAAGTGCTCCGGCCCCATAACTGTTCTGTGCTGCCTATCTGGATAGACGTGCATTGTTCACACCTGGAAGGAACACATACAGCAGGTCACAGCATATTACGGACTGGAGAGGCGGGCTCGAATCAACCCCAAGAAATGTTTCTTTGGATTGAGGAAGCCAAATATTTGGGCTACCTAGTGGGCGAGTACTGTGAGACCACAGTGTTCCAAGTTGCAAGCCATAATGGCCTGGCCCGTTCGCAAACCAAGCGGCAAGTCCAATCCTTTCTCGGTTTGGCGGAGTACTACGCCGGTTTGTGCCTCGCTTCTCGAGAGGCGCCTTGACCGATTTGACAAGAAAAGAGCTCCTATCACGGTGGTATGGTCTGATAAGCGGGGCTGCTTCAGTGACTTAAAAGGCTCTGACTTCAGCACCTATCTTGATCTCCTAACTTCTCTCTCCTTTATCCTCAGGCGGACGCGGACACAGGCTTAGGTGCCGTGTTGAGCCAAAGCGTCGGCGGTGTTCAACACCCGTTATACCTGGGCGAAACTGTTGGACAGGGAGACCAGGTCGCGGCGGTGGAAAAGAGCTCTGGCGATCAAATGGGCGGTAACTCAGCTGCGTACTACCTCTTGGGTCGGCGTGTTCACTCTGGTGACAGATCATGCACCTCTGAAGTGGATGGCCCTTCACAGGGAGTGATCCACGGGTCACGAGGTGGTTTCTTGACCTGCAGCAGTACAAGTATCGCCTCGTTCATCGACAGGGTCTCTTCATGCACGCCGATGCCCTCTCCGGCCACTGACCTCTCGGTGCAGGTCGCCCGACCGACGGGTCTGGGCTGAGGAGTCTTGTCACCTGCGATGTGCATGGGAAGCAGCTGAAGGAGCTTAGGAAATACTGTTTATACATCTGCCCGGGGCGGGTGCACTGGCGCTCTTTCTGAGTTCTCTCAGGTCTTGCGAAATCCACAGGAGCGCCATTTCCAGGAAGGACACATCACTTCCGGTTCCGGCCCCAAGAATGAGGTCACTTCGGTTCCGCCCCAAGGATGATGTCACTTCAGTTCCGGCCCAGAGGGCGACATCATTTCCGCCCTCTGTGCTATAAAGCTCACTGCCTTTGCTTAGGCAGGCAGTTCTAGTTTGGACTCTGTTGTGTAACACTGTTATATGCCTCAAAGACTTTGCAGCGGAAACGCATTAAGCGGGTGGCTGCCCAAACCTTTCTCGTTCTGGTCTCCTCTTCTTACAGTGTAATGGTAACAAGCAAACAATAGCAAGAATAGGATCAACATCTGTGTGAGAAGCCGAAATGCAAAACAAATACTCAGTGGCTGACATTTATTATTATTTATTATTTTGAATTGGACTCTGACTTTTGGGACTCCAATTTTGGTGCAAGTGATCTGTACATTGAGATCAAAAATGATAGTGAGGTACCAGCATCAGCTGATTGGTCCCCAGCAGATCGTAGTGCTGAAACGTTTGTGGATATACACCTATGGCAATGTTTGCCTGGGAGGACCACCACTGAGCAAAGAAGAAAAGCAGAGCAAGCAGAGGCGGATCAGCGGCGGAAGAAGCGGATCAGCGGCGGAAGCAGAAGGCGGATCAGCGGCGGAAGCAAGCGGATCAGCGGAGCGAAGCGATCACGGCGGAAGCAAGGCGGCGTCTCCCCAGGCACGTGCCCTTTAAGACGGCAAGTTCACCTGAGATAAAGCCGGCTGCAGTAGAAATAACCGCGGTGAGAAATTAAGTGTCGTAGCGGGTGGTGAAACTTAGCGGCGTGATTCAGCTCAACAAGGCCGAAGCACCTATAAAGCGCAAAGATGACTTCAACATTTAATGTAAGTTCTATCTGCTCTCTCATCGAGGGCACGTTTATATTTGTGTGTCCTGCAGTATGTACAGCTCAGGTTTTCCGGCCGACAGTGCAGATAGCTTCACCTGCCAAAATGTTTGAGTTAATTTAGAGTTGGTCGGGAAAATACGCGGATTGGAGGACGCGTTAGGAATCTGATAGCGATTAGGCAAACCAAAATTGGATCGACTCGGTTTGTTTAGACAATCGGCTACATCTGATTCGCTTCAGTCTCTCAGGTCCCTGTAGTCAGTGCGAGGCGGAAATCAGCAGCACCAATTCAGCCACAGAGGCGTGGGTAACAGTAAGACGGGGGTCTAAGAATCCAAAAATGAGTCCCCAGCACCCAGGTCACCATTCGGACCCAGAACAGGTTCTCAGCTCGCAGGCTGTGGAAACTGAGAATAATAAAGTGCTCATATTGGCGATTCCATAGTGGAATGTTAGAATTCCAAACTATTTAAACCAGCAGTTAATGTTAAGTGCTTGCAGGCCAAGATTTCTGGCATAAAGGCCGATTGGACCGTGTTGCCGATGAAGTATCTACCTTATTGCTGCATGTCGGCACTAATGATATTTATTTACAGCAATCTGAGGTATTAAAGCGAACTTCATCTCTTATGCACCAAAGCTAAAACAAAATGTGGAATTTAATTGTATCTGGTCCCTTACCAAGATTGTATAGAGGGATGTGATTTATGCAGATTGCATTCCTTTCACTGCTGGCTAGAAACCTGGTGTGCAAATAAAAGCATAGCATTTGTGAACAATTGGGATGATTTTTGGGAAAGGCCTGGATTTTTCAGAAGAGATGGTCTTCATCCTAACTGGAGGGATCTTATGTATTATCCCAAAATATGGCAGCAAAACTGCCTGGTTGACTGATTAGAGCACCATCCAGGCCGGTCATGTGATCTAAATCACAGGCTGTTGTTTATCCCACCTGTTATTTTCCTGAAGCTGTTACCCATAATCCCTGTTGTGGAGCATCCAGTAAATTTAGTCTTGAAACAAACCATAAATTAATTGATAACAAAAATAAGGTGTATAATTAGACCAAGGATAAAACCAGACACTCCACCAGGGCATCTGTAATAGAAATTTAATTCAAATTAAAACAAAATATATCAGCAGTTCAGAAAGAACCATCGTTTTAAATGCTGTTTATTGAACATTCGCCTCTTGGCACTAAAGCTGTTTTGGTAAATGATATAATATTAAGTTCAAAATCTGATCTGTGTCTTCTTACTGAAACCTGGCTTAGTAAATGTGACACTGTTCCCTAGCTGAGGCGCTACCAGATGGATACTGTCCTTCCATAAGTCTAGAGATTCTGGTCAGGAGGAGGCCTTGGAATAATTCATTGTAACAAAATGCAAATCACTCCTAAAAATTTAGGCAACTTTACATCCTTTGAGGCATTCATTTTAAATATAAAACAGATTTCAACACAATTATAGTGCTAGTCTACAGACCACCAGGCCATATTCATTGTTCATGACTGAATTTAGCAACCTTCTGTCTGATTTGGCAATAAATTATGATCACGTAGTTCTGATGGGGATTTTATGTACACATCGATGTGGAAACTGACACTTTTAGCAAATGTTTTACTTATTTGTTAAATTCAGTAGGATTTTGTCAGATTGTCAAAGGTCCAACTCATAATCATAACCATACATTAGATTTAATTATAACTTACAAAGTTGAAATTCAAAATTTAAATATTACTCCATTAAATGTAGTTATTTCCATCACTTCTTAATTACGTTTGATTTAGTTCTGCCCATGCAGCCTTTTCTAGATTAAAACAAAGACAGTGCGACATCTAGATTATAATTCTGCTTCAAAATTTATAGATACCTTGAGTAAGTCGAGCGTAATTGTGGAAACTATTTAGATCAGTTAACATCAAATGTAAACGTGGAAAACAATTTAGATCAGCTAATATCACATTATAATGTGACCTTGAGAGATGCTCTGGACACAGTGCTCCCTAAAACAAAAAGTAATCAAAGCACATAGAAACTCTCCTGGTTTAATGAAACACTCGAGCTCTTAAATTAGAGTGTCGAAAACTGGAGCGCAGATGGAGAACAACAAAGCTACATGTCTTTCAAATTGCATGGACAGAGAGTGTTAATAAATATAAAAGGCCCTCTTTAAAGCTCGCTCAGAATACTATTCTACATTAATGAGATAGCAATAATAAAAATCTAGGGTACTTTTTTAGAGCAGTGGCTAAATTAACAAATGGAATTCAGATCAACAGTGCAAAATACCAACAGATATTAGCAGTACAGACTTTATGAACTTCTTCAATGAGAGAAAATTAAAATATAAGATCCCAGATCTCAGCATCACAGTACAAACCAAATACTACTTAGCAGACCCTGTCTCACATTGCATTCAGCACTTTAATAATTTTAATCCTGTAACTGAGCAGGAAGTCGTAACTTTAATTTCGAAAATGAAGCCCACTACTTGTTCCCTAGATCCAGTGCCAACTAAACTAGTAAAAAGTGCAATGGATGTTCTTGTAGCACCAATTCTAAACATTATCAATAATTCATTATTGCATGGCACAGTACCTGATGCACTAAAAGTGTCAGTCATTAAACCATTACTTAAAAGTCAGACCTAGACCCACATACTAAATAACTAAGGCCTATTCTTTACCATTTCTCTAAAATACTAGAGAAAGTAATGCAGTCAGCTTCAGTCACACCTTACGCATTACAATCTATTTGAGAATTCCAGTCTGCTTTCGACTAGCATAGTACAAGACGCACTAACACGGTTGTAAATGACATTCTGATATCCTCTGATGAAGGAAATTCCACTGTAATTATGTTGTTGGACTTAAGTGCAGCGTTTGACACCATTGACCATTCTATTTTACGACAGCTAGAAAACGATGTTGGACTTACGGGCCCGTGCTCGCTTGGTTCAGTTCTTATTTATCAAATCGATTGCAGTATGTACAGAAATGTGCTGACAGTACTCCATCATTATACAAAGTTGAATATGGTGTCCCGGATTCAGTACTGGGACCTTTACTGTTTTCACTTTACATGCTTCCACTGGGATCTCTCATTAGGAAACATAATGTTAATTTTCACTCGTATGCAGATGACACCCAGTTATACCTTTCATTTAAATCAAATGAAGTTTCTCCGATGTTGTCTTTAATTAGTTGTGTTAGTGAATTAAAGGAATGGATGAATGAGAACTACTTGTCTTTAAATACAGATAAAACAGAGATGTTAATTGTTGGAGGAATGACGCTGATCACAGCAATATTTTGTCGCATTTAACTCAGTTGGAATCCCAATTAATTTTACTGAATCAGCCCATAATCTAGGAGTTATCTTTGACTCAGCATGTCATTTAAAGCGATATTACAAAAGTCGTCCCAAAACCTGTTTTCCATCTTAAAAATATTAGGAAATTAAGAGCTTTCTAAATAAACAGATTGTGAGAAATTAATTCATGCATTTATCTCTAGTAGGATTGACTACTGCAATCGGTGTTCACTGGCTGTTCAAACTGTTCTCTATACAGCCTCAGTTAATCCAAAATGCAGCTGCAGAGAATTATTACAAGAACAAGAAAATATGAACACATAACCCCAGTTCTTAAATCTTTACACTGGCTCCCAGTTAAATTTAGGCAGATTTCAAAATCCTCCTTTTAACATATAAAGCATTAAACGGCCAAGGTCCGGCTTACTTGTCTGAACTTATCATGACTTACAAACCTGACATTAAGATCTCAAGATGCCGGTCTGCTTAGGATTCCAAGATTAATAAAATAACAGTGGAGTCGAGCTTTTAGTTACAGGGCCCTAAACTGTGGAATGGTCTTCTGCTTCCATAAGAATGCCCCTCAGTCTCAGCCTTTAAATCCGCTGAAGACTCACTACTTCAGTTTAGCATATCCTGACTAGAGCTGCTGATTAACTGTACATACCATCTCTGTTGTTAGTCATTAGCATATAACATAAGTAACATGATAATTATTGAATACTAACCCTCACCTATTCTGTTTCTTTTCTGGTACCCAAATGTGGCCATTGGTGCCACGCCCATCCGCCAAGTTGTTTGCCTGCCAAAGGTAAAGTCATCCCTGATGGAGGATCACAGGAATCATGGGAAAGAGGGTCCTTTCATCGAGCAATGTTTCCAGCGTGGCATGGCCAAATGGAGATGCAGCTAGATGGATGAGGTCTCGGACTCTAAAAATATCCAAACCTAATTATGTCATATCATCTACTGTTAAACCGTAATTCTAAAATTTTTATTATGCTGTCTTAAGGAATTGTTCTGTTGTGTATATATTGTATTGTATTACCCTACTTTTGACACCTACTCAGCGCCCAACCTACCTGGAAGGGCCTCTTTGAACTGCCTTTCCGAGGTTTCTTCCATTTTCCCTCAAGGTTTTTATTGGGAGTTTTCTTGTCTTCTCAGAGAGTCAAGGCTGGGGGCTGTCAAAGGCAGGGCCTGTTAAAGCCCATTAGGCACTTCCTGTGTGATTTTGGGCTATACAAAAATAAACTGTATTGTATTGTATTGTACAAACCAGATTGCATCAAATTTAATCCTGCTGCCTCTGCCCATTCTACGCTACCTGGGCAGCCTCTGTAACTGCAGCCAGAGATGTCGAACATGCAGTGGGGGTAGATACAAAGCTGCAACAGACATTTTATGTTGATTTATATGAAACTATTGCTTTCTGTGCTTTCAGAAAACAGCCCACCCAGCACGCTCATTCCCTCCCCCAAAAGAGACAACTAACACACAACGACAGAGACTGACAGAGCAATGACGTTTCATTTAATTTATGTGAGAAACTATTGCTTTAAATTATGTCTTGTATAATATGCACCCCAATTTTTAGCGATCTAAAATGAGTGAAAATTGCGTGCATTATATGGAAGAGTTTACTGTATTTGGTAATTTCAATGCTAGCTAATGTTACGATTGTGACAGCCTGTTTTACATAGATGCTTATCATTACTCTGTTGTGGGTCTTTGCAAAACTTCAATATTGAGAAATATTAATACAGGAGTGTTTTGTATTAATAATTTACTTTGCAACCAGGAGAATTTTTTTTAATGTTTAATCTTAAGTGTGTCACATCACCATTTTGTCACACATCATTTTGTGTTACTAAGACACAGTGTACTTTTACTAGGAACAGCTCTCCAAAGTCCCCAAGCCACATTATGGATGCTTTGCTATACAACTGTGTGCCTTTTATGCTGCATCAGGATTAAGGATTCATCATTTTATGTTTTCTGGTTCACAACTCATACCATTCCACAATTTGATCTTGTTTACATTTGTAGCATCTTGATCATGGTGACAATACATCCTCTAGTTAATAACTCAAGTCAGTCCTTGTTTGGCTGTTTGGTTTTGGGTGGCTTCTCTGAGTTTGGACATTGACTTTCACTGCAGTTTCTGCATGTATGTGCATATTCTGGTCTGGTTAACAAGATTTCTCAGTTGTTCACATTTCTTTGTCAGCAGGCAACGGGGAGGTCATCTGGAACTAAAAAGCAGGTGGACATTGGTTATGCTATGGTTCTGCAGATCCTCATTAGATACTTGCATCTAGCTACCAACAAAACATTTTTCCACACAATTAATAATGTTGTTGGGTTTCAAAGGCATCTTCATCAAAATTCTCTAGATCTTCCTTAACAATTTTTTTCTCCTGGCCTACTAGAAAACAAAATTAAATTAGGTAAAAATAATGACAATCTTGCCTGGTGAGCATTAAACATTTTGCAGCATTAAAATAAAAGTACATTTTTTATAGTATGTACTGTAAAAACCAAAAAAGGCAGTTCAAATGTTGACTTGCCCTTTGTCTTTTCCTTACTTGTTATTTGCAAGAAAAGCACCTGCAATTAAGTTTCACTTCTTTTGCTCTCTAGAGGCAAAATATGAGGGGGACCCAATAATTCAGGAATTGTTAAAATACTATTATAAAACTTTTATACAGATGCCCCATCCAGCATTTCTCAAATTCCTGGAAACATTTCCCAAATCAACTTTGGCCACCATGTCCAGAGCCTCTATACCTTTTCCATGGATTTCTAAAATAGTAACAAATCTTCTTCAATTTTAATTTTGGGAAGAAAAGAAGTCATGGGAGAGAAAGTGGCAAAATAATGAGTGTGAAACAATAACCAAATTATTTTTGGTGAAAAACTCTTTGGCTCTAAATACAGTGTGTGCAGATACATTATCATTGTTCAAACCCTGTTTTAGGTGCACTCGTCTCAGGCGTTTTTTCTGATGCTTTCCTGTAGGCACTTCACAACTTCAGTGTACAAGGTTTACATCTCAATGACAATATTTTGAAGGTGACTAAAACTGATGATAAATGTTTTTATTTAAACAATTCCCGGGAATTTTAATTTTACCCTTGAACACCTAGCCTGTAGTCCCAAAATTTCCATCATCTCCTCAACACAAGACTTTTCTTTTTCATAAGTATTTCGTATATCATAGATGGAATGTTTTATTTGTGACCGCAATGTGGTTTATACCCAGCAAACTTAGCTGCCATTCCCAATTGTCTCCTATCGATGGTAGCTTTTACAGTTCCTATGACTGTTGCTTGTAGTAAAAAATTACCTCCTGTTTTTAAGAATCATATTACATGTCAGCTACTGTCTGCTCATCACTATTCAAGCTTTGAGATGCAGCTAATTGAATTGGTGTGCGCTGTTTTGTGTGCACTTGAGTATAGGCGGAATAAACCACACAAGGGATTTGTTACAAATTATCTTCCTTTTTAGATTTTGATGTATACCTACTTGTGATAATCTTTTGACTCTTTGTGATTTTTAATATCCATATACAACATGTTGCACTTGTATTCAGAGAGTTTTTGCAATTGATATAAACATTTAATCTTAGTCAGTTCTGAGTGCTACCCATAGATATGAGCATACAGTCAGCATACACTTGATCTTGTGTTCTCATTATAGACTTTCTTGTTAGCAGTGCTGTGATAAATGATATTTTCCCAGTTCTATCAGTTACGTTTCATGCTGCTCTTTTCTTGCAGTTCTCTCAAACCTCATCGACATATTGCTATTCTTTCTAAAAAACACTTATATTGTCAGTCGTTTTTAATCTTTCTTAGTTCATAACATTGCTATTGAAATGTCAAGCCGTTCTTGACTTTATGGGTTTAGTTACTCTGTTTAATTTTACCTGTTGTGATATGTTGGCGCTGTTGCTCCTGTTAAACTTAGGGATGTAAAGCTAGACTTGAACCTGGCTAAATAATAGATAAGGTTTCTTAGGTTTGGAGTTTAGGAAGGCACAGTGGAAAGTGAATCTTTAAAGTCTGCTTGAATACATTTCAGCATATAGTCAAGACAGAAAAGTAAAATATTTCTAAAGTTATCTGTAGTATTGTTCACATAGAGCAAAATAGACAAACTAAACTAAACTAAAGCCTAGAAACTGAGAACACCATTATGTACAGTACACTTTGAATAGTATAAAATTGTCAAACTTGTATATAATGTTCAAGATTTACATCTTGATTAAATAGTGGCAAGACTTGGACCAGACAGCAGGTGGAATTATAAAGCAGCTTTATTTTGCAGAGTTACAGTGAAGGTTTCAGAAAAGCAGACAATAAAATATACATGACAGCGTCAGGGTTCTTCTGAACCCGTCTGTTGGGTGGGGTCAGTTTTATACCCTAGAATGCGTGATTTAATATCATTATAAAATGGAACAGTCAACACTTTATTATACACAATCTGAGGCCTTCGCCCTTGTGCAACTTGATTTCTTGGCCCTTTTTGTTATGGCGTTCAGATGTAAGCTAAGGGGAAAAAGTGATAAGGCAGACTCATGTGTGGAATGCTCAGACCTTGAGTCCTTTGACAAATATTTTCTGCTTGCTAAAACAAAGCTATTACATGGTTTAGTAAACTTACTTCTCAGACATGAATTAGTACAAGGAGCGAAGAGAAAATTAGTCTTCCACAATAGGTTCTGAAAAGGAACCACTATCAGCTCATTTAAAGCACATAAAACAAAAAATTGAAGCTTGCTCTCTAACCGGATGAATGGGGCCAATATTTCATAGCATGTATTTGCCAAAGTATTATGTTAATCCTCCATCAAGATGTTCAGTGATGTTGACCTTTTTCACTGATGGCCCCCTAACAGCTGACTATTTTCCAGCCTGAGACTCATACTTATGACAGTAATGCAGAAATGAAAAGGAAGCAGTGATCATTCTCTGATTTTGTGTTCAGAAACAGTTGCCATTGCTGTGTTTCTCTTTTGAGAATGTCTGTTCATAGATCTATGACATGAGTTACACAATAGGGGCACTTTTCAAATGATGGTGACTTGTATGCCTTGATGTTTCACATGGGATTTACCACATCCAGTGTGATCCTTCAGGTCCGATTGACAGCATTGACCTCTGCTTAGTTCTTATTTATATTTATGGACGGTAAAATACTTTGTCTTGCTTCATTTTGGTAAATAGGAGTCTTCACTTCATTTGCACTGTTTATATCTTGTCTATTCAAGACAATATGTCTGCAGTTTATTAATATCGTACTGGAGCTGCTCTACTTATACACCAATTTTTGTTTTTTAACTATCATGGCCTTTTTTGGTGTCAGTATCCTATAAATTGCCCGAGAACAGCTGATGCAGATAAAAGAAGCATAAAGTACAAATACAGAAATGTAGTGTTTTTAAGGGTAAGGAGGATTGTAATGTATCATACACAGGTGGTGTGATAGCATGCAATAGGGTGTGATCACATTAAACTGGCCTTCAATTTTAAAGGGCAGCTATCAAAGCAAGCTCTATCAAACACATTTATTTTTTGTCTGAAGTGTGAAGTCAAGGTCAGAAACAAAAAAACAGTGACTCCCTTTTTTGATATTTCACCATACTGTAGTTAAGAAAAGCTCAATACAAACCTCAAGTGGAACCATGACAAAGCTGAACATTTAAAGTTCAGTTAAGTTTGAAAGGGGGCAATAAATTGGATTTGATGTAGAACAGCTTACATTTCATTGTAGGTGTCTCCCAGTTAAAGGTTATTTCCACAATAAACACAAGCTTGGAAGACTTAATTTTATTCTTCAGCATATGAATAACCTATTATTATTTTATTATTATTAAATTACACACACTAGTATATTCTGTGTATACTGATTTTTTCTTCTTTTTAGTTAAAGGTGTTAGCTAAGTAAAAATAATAATATTAGTACAAGAAAAATAACAGAAAAAAAAACATTACATTTTACAGTATATAGGCTGCCAGGAGCAGAACTTACTAAAGTCTGGAGTGGGGAGTACTGTAATAGCAAACTGTGGTTTAATCTTGATGTCTCCATAGAAATGACGTTATCCTTGCATACAGTTAAGTTAATATTTTATTCAATTTTGGTGTTTCCTTGATAATTATCGTGATCACAGCACCCCCATTACAAGTCTTATTAAGGCACTTGGCAGAGAAAAGGGGCTGAATAGTGGGGAAAAGAAGTGGTACATGAATAGCACATGAACATAAAGAAAGTCAACCATACTTGTTAAATGTTCCTAAGTCTATGAAGGAAACACAAGGAAGCATAAATAAAATCACTAGGGGGAAGAATTTCTACTTCTGCCATTTTAATCCATTTTATTTGAAATGAAGCCTTTGGCTCAACATACACCAAGGATTTTGAAAAAAAAACGAGCACACTTTATCCCATGTTCATTTTTTTTAAAATGTAATAACAAATATTTATACCCAAGGCTGCAGGTTTTGTCCCAACCAATTTCACAATCTCTCTCATTCTTCTTTAGTTAATCTCATTATTTACCTGGTATACAAATATTTTTAATGAAATTTATATATAGTACTGAGTTGGTCTCGTCCGATCCGAGAGAGGGGCGTCTGAATGGAGCTCGCTAGCAGTGGTGCTATTTTTCATATTATTTGCTTTTTATTCAGAGATATCCTGTATTTATTCAACCGAGGGGGCCCGCTACAGTATATGTAAACACATATAAACATGGCCAACAAGAAGGGGCCCGAAAGAATCAAAGGGCAAGCTACATCCAAGCTCGATCAGCAAGCCCTGTTGAGATCCGGGCCTCTCAGAGACAGACCTGGATCAGATGGGCGTACAGACTCTGGGCCCACGGTCCGCTACAAATCCCCGGCTGAGAGCGAAAAGGGGCGGATGCGTCGTGAGTGCAGATGTGGATAGTTTCGCCGATTGGAGGATTACCTGAAACGGGAAAAGGGCCCGGGAGGTCCGGCTTCAGTTACAATAGCGGGACTGGAGCAGGGACACTCTTCAGCAAGTCTGCTGCTTCATCTAGGGCACAAGAAGGCACATTTCACTATCTAAAACTAAAGTGTTGTTTTCGCTGAGCTAAGGCAAGATATAAAGAAAGCGAAAAGGCTAATGAAAAAACGGCAAGGCACTTGAGAGACTGAAACAGGAATTAAAACAGGAAATCCAACAGGCAAATGAAAGGCTGCGCCAAGAGTACAACTAGAACCGACAGGTGCTGGGTAAAATCGAAGAAGCGCATTGAGAAAAACTCAGTTAAACTGACAGCTGCTGATCGATTGGAGCATCTTAGTGAGACATTCACGAATCGGATCGAAATAGCGAACATCTAGCTGCCTGTCCCGAGGAAAGAGCAGTAAATGTCAGTTGGGAATGTAAAAACTGGAAAAAACTTGGAGACAGACTGGCTGCTTTAGAAGATGGGAATAAAAAGGTAAAATGTCAGAATTGAAGGCCTGCGGAGAATCGAAAAGTTTAAACCGGTGAAAGTCGAAACTGAACTTTTTCTAAAATAATCGGCACTTTAAAGCAGAATCGGGAGATAGCAGCTGACTTACAGCGTCGGATCAAACACCGTCAGACCCGACCAAGATCTTTTATAGTTCGTTTTGAACGATTATCATTTAAGTTAGAGGTGATGGAACTCCTCAGGAAAAAAGGGGAAGATATTATATATGAAGACTGCCACATTGCGTCTTCCTGACTTCTCTCCAGCAACAGCTATTAAGCACGCCGCCTTCTATAATATAAACAGCGCTACGGCAAGCCAATGTCAAATCGGCCTCCTGTATCCGGCAAAACTAAAAGTGGAATGGCAGGGTCATTTCTATGTCTTCGCTAGCAAGGAAGAGGCAGAAAATGAGTTAGAAAGCTGATCCGGGACTATTCTGATACATAATTGTGAGTCATGGCGGTAAATGATAAAGCTAGGATTAATAATCTACTGTCTGATCTATTTGTTTTTAAAATAGGGTTTTTTTTTTTTTTTTTTTTATCAGCATATATTCTCATATTCCTATATTATTATTACTTACTTATTACTTATCATTACTTAAGTATTACTAGAGCTAAATGTTTATGTTTTTTGTGCTTAGTTACGTTTTCCTCCTTTTTTTTTTTTTTTTTCTTTTCTAATTATTTCATGTGTCCCCTAAATGAGACTGTTCAATATCATCCCCTTTGGGTTTTTGCTGTTATTGCTATTACTGCATTAAGACTTTTATGCTTTTTTTGGGACACATCTTTAACACCATCACCTAGGTTTTATTATCTGGGATATCATCTTAATGCACTAAAATTGATGAAGATTATATGTATATGTTATGTGTATGTATATATATATATGTATATATGATGTATATGTGTTATATATATATATTTATATATTAAGTGCAAAGTTCTTTCTTTTTCCCTTTTAAAGACTATATTGGTAACAGATATCTCTTATCTTTTAACCTTAAAGCGCCACTCATGGGGGCTGATGTGCTTTGGATTGCTCTGTCTCTGGGTATGTCAGAGGATGGGACTGCATGAAGTGGGTTTAGCCTCACCTGGGGAGGCAAAAAGGGAGGGTGGGGGTTAAGGGAAGAGAAGAGAGCAGGCTTGATCTATACCTAATCTATCATCTCAATCTTATAATTATAACTATAAACGAATAAAGCTGCATGGCAACAACTCTTGGGGAATGGGAAATTAAGCCCCTAAACTATTTCACTTCCAGTTAAGACTATAATATGACCCCAAAACTCAGAATCAGTGTCTCCATGATGGGACAGTTAACTTTGTAAGCTGGAATGTTAAAGGCCTGAATCCCCAATTAAAGAAAGAAAGTACTTTCTCACTAACAGGTCTAAATGCTAAAATAGTATTTTTACAGGAAACCCACTTACTAAGTAAGGATCAGTTCCGGCTGCAAAAGACTGGACTGGCCCAAAATGTTCCATTCTATTTTACAAGAAAACTAGAGGGGTGAGAATACTCATACATGAACAGTACCATTTGTAGCATCAGATGTAGTATTGGATCCTGAAGGGAGATATATGATGGTCATGGGAGACTTATCTAACTGTAAAATGATTTTGATAAATGTTTATCACCTAATGTTGATGATAAGGAAATTTTTACAAAATTTATTAGCATCCATTCCCAATCTGAACACCCCATAAACTTATAATGGCTGGGGACTTTAATTGTGTTCTAAATCCACTTTTAGATAAGACTTCCTCCACAGGGAGTGCAACCTAACACATAAAGATAATTACAAAGTTTATAACTATCACAACTTATCAGATCCCTGGGGGTTTTTTAAACCCAAATTCAAGAACATATTCTTTCTACTCACCAGTACATCATTGCTACTCAAGGATTGATTACTTCTTTATAGATAATAACTTCTTGTCTAAATTAAATCCTTGTAAATACGATGCTATTGTTATTTCAGACCATGCTCCCATGATCTTGGAGCTGAAATTACTTTGCCCCATACCCCACCCCGAGATGGCGTCTCCCAAACCGCTTCTATTAGCTGGCCCAAATTGTACTGAATTTATATCCAAACAAATTGAATTCTTTCTAGAGACAAATACATCCCCTGAGATCTCTGCAGGAATACTCTAAGACCAAGGCCTTCTTAAGAGGACAGATTATCTCATATCTTTCCCACAGAAATAAATCCGAAGGAAAGTAGCAGAGATAAAGCAAATTACTAAAATAGATAGAACATGCCAGACTACCAAGCGAGGACTCTAAAAAAGGGGGCAGGCTCTACATTCAGAATTAAACCTCTTGACAACTAAAAAAACCCAACAACTAATTTACAAAGCCAGACATCATTATTATGAACATGGAGAAAAGCTAATAAGCTTTTAAGCAACAAATCCAAACAAGATTCATAAGCATAATCTGGTAATTACTAACACGAGGAGATAAAATCATGAACACAAAAATATAATATACACTTTTTTGAGACTACTATAAATCCTATAAACTACTGAGTTTAAAAAGACAATATACAATCTAAGCCCTTTCTGGATAAATTACAGATACCACAAATTGGCGCTATTAATTGGAGGAGCTTTTGATAAACCTCTGTCATTATCAAATTACTGGATGCTATAAAGTCACTCCAAGGTGGAAAAGCAGCAGGCCTGGCGGCTCCTGCAGAGTTTTTCAAGAATTCTCCGCTCAGCTAGCTCCCTCCTATGCTAGCATTTACAGAAGCCAGAGATAACCAATCTCTTCCACAAACCTTTGCCAAGCATAATCACTGTCTTCCCAAAACAAAATAAGGACTTATTACAATGTGCATCATACAGACAATTTCTTCTGAATAACGCGTTAAAATACTCCTAAAATCATAGCTAAAGGATGGGAAAGTTCCCTCAGTAATATCACAAGACCAAACTGGATTTATTAGGGGCCGACACTTGTCTTCAAATCTTGACGCCTGTTTAATGTAATATACTCACCAACTAAATCAAACACCCCAGAAATATTATTATCATTGGATGCAGAAAAGCATTACAGTGATTGAATGGAAATACCTTTTTACTATTTTGAGAAGTTTGGTTTTGGCGAACATTTGTGCATGGATTAAATTACTGTATATAACCCGGGAAACTTCAGTTTGCATCAATAACATTTGCTCAGACTACTTTAAACTAGAGCGTGGCACAAGACAAAGGGTGCCCCTTTGTCACCACTGCTGTTGCAATTGCCATTGAACCACTGGCAATACATTGTCGAAATACCGATCAGATAAAGGGGTTAGCAGAAGGACTGGAACAGAAAATCTTTATATGCAGATGACATGGACTTAGGGACCAGAAAATTCTTGCCTGCAGTCTTAGCAGCACTACAATTTCAAAAGCTCTCCCGGTCTCAGAATTAATCTGAATAAAGTGTACTCTTTCCGGTGAATTCCCAAAACATATAATATTAGATTAGGGCACCTTCCTTTTTATCATTTTCAGAACAGTTTAAATACCCCGTAAACATCACAAGTAAACATAAAGCTCTTTATCAACAAAATTTTGCGTCTGCATGGAAAAATTAAACAAGACTTGCATAGATGGTCAACCCTTCATCTCACACTAGCTGGAAGAATTAACATGTTAAGAAAGATATTCTTCCTAAGCTCCTTTTTTTTTTCAAAACATACCAATATACATTAATAAATCGTTTTTAAGCAATTAGATTCAACAATAACCTCTTTATTTGGAATTCTAAACATCCACGCATCAAAAAGCACTCTACAAAAACAAAAAGGGAGAAGGCGGTATGGTTTCCTAACTTCCAGTTTTATTACTGGCGGGAAATATACAGTCGATAAGAACCTGGACACAAATAGAAGAACATACACAGGCATGGACCCAATAGAAGTAAAAACCTGCAGTACTTCTTTGTATTCCTTGCTTTGTGCACCAATAAACACCCTTATCGGAATACACTAATAAGCAATTGTGCTCCACTCACTTAGAATCTGGAACCAATGTAGAAAGCATTTTAAGACGGAGAAGCTTCTTTCTGTGGGACCCCCGCAAAGAACCACCTCTTTCAACCCTCACAAACATTTTGCAGTTTTAATATCTGGAAAGATTTTGGAATTAACTTGCTTAGGGATCTTTATATAGACACGTCTTTGCATCCTATGAACAATTACATTCCAAATTTAACATTCAACTACAAATTTCTTTACTATCTTCAAATCAGGAACTTTGTTAAACAGAACCTTCCCGATTTTCCTCATCTGCACCCCCATCCACGCTGGAAAATTTATTGCTCAATTTAAAGGAGTTGACTCCATCTCTACAATATATAAAATCCTTTTTTCAATCCCTTCCTTTCAAAGATCCAAGAGGACACTGGGAAAATGATCTCTCAATTAATATATCAGAAAGAGTGGAAAGTAGCAATGCAGAGAATTCCTCCGAAGCTCCATATGTACAAAGCATACAATTATACAGCTCAAAATTATATTCGAGCACATCTGTCTGACTAAAACTTTTCCAAATGTTTCCAGGACAAGATCCCAAACCCGTGACGCTGCAAATTAGCTCCAGCCTCACTAGGTCACATGTTCTGGGCCTGCACCAAATTAACATTATTCTGGACAAAAATTTTTTAATTACCTCTCAGACGTCTTGGACTCACAATCCCTCCTAACCCATTAACAGCTTGTTTGGGGTTCTTCCAGAAAGGGTCTTAAAGTGGAAAGGACAAACAAATTTGATTGCATTCACTACACTTTGACCAGACTTATTCTGATAAACTGGAAGAACCAAACTCTCCCCTTTTAAGTCAGTGGGAAACTGATGTGTTATATTATTTAAAATTGGAAAAAATCAAATACTCAGTTAGAGGATCTGTGCAGACATTTTTCAAAACATGGCAGGATCTAATCAGTAATATTTTGAAATAAGTTTATAAAGTACAGAGAATTTGTTGATTTAGGTATTTTTAAAAGCCTTACATTTTACACCGTTTGGCTTGCTCTCTCTCTCAGGGTGGGATTGATCTGTTCTTAGCATAATCTTTTTTTCTTTTTTTTGTAAAATGTGATTGCTATGTATTGATTGTAATAAATTAATAAAATAAAAAAAAAAGAATTTATATATAACCATCACTTCTGTAGTTCAAATTCTGTTTATTAGCTGAATTGTGAATGCTAAAGGGAGACTAATTCACTAGATTCACTGCTCATGAAATGATTCTTGCAAATGAGCAGGTAAATAAATATGGCACTGGAGCAACTGGTCTCCTTTAGCATTTAGTGTTGTCAGCATAGAGGATACAATTAAACTCTGAACAAAAGGGTGAATTGAAAGAAAATGGAAACTTAAGAAATAACTTGGAAAGGGCAACTCACTAAACAAGGTGTACAGTCCTGGATTTCAAATTTTATTTTATTTTTTACCCACTCAACAAGGTGAACTTAATTTTACAAGGACAGCTAACATCAAATTGTCTTCTCTTCCTGAATTTTATCACTTTAAAGCAAATATTTTGCTCATATGGATAGGATGAACTTAACACTTAAGGAGGTAATTAACATCAAACCATCTCCTCTTCCCAAATAGTACCCCACTTTAAAAACATCTGTGTAAAGAAATGCAGAAGACCAGGATGATGCCTCAGGCTGTGTTGATTATTTTATAGCTAGGAAAACAGACATACATGAACAGACCAACAAATGTCAGTGAAGTAATCCATCATATGGACAGCCAGCCAATCAAATGTGTGCAATATCATATGTCAAAAGCCCCAGTGGAATTTTAAAATAAATATGGCTTGTCTGATTTACCAAAACAGGAAAGAAGAAATACAGATGCGAAAAAGGACATCAGAAGAGGTTGAAGGTGATGAGGTGATGTCAGCTAAAGCATCTCATGAACAACATCAATTGCTAGATCAACAGCTACCCTCAGAACAGGTTCCAATCCTTTAAATGCTTTGTAAACTTTTCCTTAAGACTATATATATCCAGAATTTGCTATTTTTTTATACTTTACTGGTTTTATTGTTCTTTAATAAATACCAAAGTGCTTTTAACATTCTATACTTTATATCTAGAATGATTTAAGTAATAAGGTAAAGTTTTAGAGCACCTGGAGCAGTAAGGAAGTGCCATATAACTTGAACTGCAAGGTTTGTCAGGTTGAGGATGAGAGGTATATCTAACAGTGAACAGTACATAAAGTAATGCATCATTGGTTGATTAATGGTCTATAGCCAAGGATGTTGAGCCTTTGTATGTTTTAATATATTCTTGGAGAAAAAAAGTAATATTTAGTCTGAGATATCTCAAAGACATCGTACGTTGATCCTACCCAAATATAAAGTCACTTTAAATGCTAGGGAGTCTTGTGTCATTCATACAGCACTTGTGTGGTTAAAGTGTTAGGGAGTGGTGGGCTGTGTATATGTCATTCATACAGCACTTATGTGGTTAGGGTCTGTATGTTTGTGTATATCTATTTAAGTGTATGTTAATCTTAAGGTGCAAGAATAGATCAATCCGTAATGAACTTAAAATGAGAGTAATACCACAATAATACACAAGGTAAAAAAAAAGTAAGAATGGTGCACTGATTGTGAAATTGGTTGGAACAAAAACACACTGTAAGATACTGTAATATTTGCTAAAACATAGCACTCCTTCAGTTTTATCTTTTTACAAACAATTGGTTGAAATGTCCTGATAAACCATGCAGTAAAAGTGTTTCCAAACTTGCATATTGTATCATACAGGCGAGAGAAGTATCTCAACAATTTGTGGATGTATGTACTGTATGTTTCTGGTGTATAAACTTTCTGTTTAAAGGAATATATAAATATTTTATTTTACAAAGACAATTTATTGTTTTACAAACAGGATTCTATGTTTTTATTGTCACACAAAGGGAAAAGCATGGCAGAAGGGGTATGGAGTCCACCAAAAACTCCTACAAAGTTTCCTTCCTGGCCTCTCTAGAAGAGGCTCCCCTCAAGGCTGCAAGTACTGGAACTGCTTGCTGGCTACAGCCTAAAGAGGCCTAACAGGGTCCTTTAAAAGTTCAAAATACAAAGAAAGTCCTAAACTTTATGGCTTTCAATGAGAGAACTATCAAACTCTGACTTGTAGAAACAAGTCTACAAAATTACAAAAACAATATAAACAAGAAGCTCAAAAGGAGCTGCCAAAGAGATGATCTTAAGTGAACAAGTCTCAAACACAATCCAGGGTGAAATCCAATAAACATACTGTAGCAAAAATGAAGAAATCCAATACTTATAATTGTCTCCCATGGCTCAAATTCACCACTCCTAAGTTTGTCTTCTCTTCTCTTAAATAGCCAGATGGAGGTTTTAGGAGTGGTGACGTCAGGGTGGCCCTGCCTCCTGGGGTACCACTCACAGAAAGCAAGGAGTAGACCCGCATTTAAAGAAGCAGCATACAAAAAGCAAATACTGTAATAAACAATTCTAATAGAAATAATACCAACAATTGACAAATAATAACTCAAAACAACAGTAAAACAACAAGTAAATACAAGCCAGAAAACCCTCCACTGTAACGTAACAGTTTTGCGAGACTGATCTTTGTTGTATGAATGAATTAATTCAATTGAGTAAAACTGAATTATAATTGATGCTATTACAATTTTACTAGTGTTTTACAGTATTATTGGTATTGGAATTAATAATTTTACCAAGACTATTTTTCTTAATTTTATTAATTTCATAAACCACAGTACAGTGTATGGGACACATTAATCAGTGATATAATCAATATTATTTTACTGACATTTATAATTAATTAAACATCAGTCTCCACACCGCTCCAGTAGGCAGCTGTGCAGGGCCCAATATGCCATAGTCTATCTCTTATACACTGAGACTTTGACAAAGGACCGAATGCTTATTTTAGAACAACATTAATAAAATCCTTCCAAATTCTAAAAAAAACTTTGGACCATTCCTCACAGAATGTGATTATGTTTCATTTTTAAATAAAGTAAGACACTCATTTCCCACTGAGTTATGGAAGGCAGATGAGGTTTCTTGCCATTGAGTTAGATAAGACAAATATCAGCAGGATGTTATAATTGTTTGGATTATCCATCAAAAATAGTTTAATTACATGTATTATAGCAAGAGGGCTAAAAAAAGCTACTTTTTGCTCCTTGTATATGTGTGATATCAATGCAGATGATCCCAAAGATGGTGGATTAGCAGAAAATTTTGGGAACCGTTATATCTTTAAAGAAGGATTTGGGATAGCATACAGGTTGGGCGATTTGTGGAATAAAATTTTTCAGTAAATAAAAGTATTAAAATAGGGTAAAAATATTAGGTTTGAATACACAATGGGCGGTAAAAAATCGAGAACACCTTATGAGAAGGTTTAGGAGTCTAGTACCCCCAAGTATCAACTTCAAACAGTGTTCGGGCCATTAAGGGCTAACAATGTTGGTTAAAACCCATCTTGGAGTACAAGTCCGGAGGTTATGCCCCCTTTTATAATCCCTGGTGAGGCCTCATCTTGATACTGTGTGCGTTTTTCCAGGCTACAAAAGGAATAGCACCAAAAAAGGTCAGAGAAAAGCGATAGGCTGTTTCCCCAGGTCTAAGGGGTTGAATTATGGGGAAAGTTTAAAAAGAGCTGAGCCTTTAAAGTTTAAGCAAAAAAAGATTAAGAGGGACATGATTAAAGTTTTAAAATTATGAAGGAATTTACAGTGGATCGAGACTTGTTTTTTAAAAATGAGCTCATCAAAAACCCGGGGGACACAGTTGGAAAATTGTTAAGGGAAATTTGACAAACATTAGGAATTTTTTCTTTAAAAAAACTAGACACTTGGAATAATTTCCAAGAGTGTGGTAACAGAAAGGGCGTTAGGGACTTTCAAAGCTGACATGTTTTCTTGGAGGAAGCAAGGGATAGGACTGGGAGCTTTGTTTAAATGGCCTGTTCTGCTAGTTTTCTAATTTAATTTAATATTTATTTATATTTGAATATTTTTTTACTTATTAGTTTACTTTTATTTTTTTTAGATATTTACTCATTTCATTTAATTAAAATAATTTTTTCTGCTAAACAATATTTGACTTTCCTGTGAAAGTGCTACTCAAACCTTCACTTGAATTTTTACAAACCTTAAAGGATAAGGTATTTTTTTAAGTCAAAAAATTTTCTTCACAATCATAGTATATATTAATTTACATAACATTGTCTTTTCAAGGGGTCATGTTTTATAAATTTTAAAAATTAGCCCAGTATTTTTATAATGGAGCAAGCGGGGCCCGGGCCCAGTGTCAAAAGGCCTTGAAAATATGTATACATCCACATTTGGAAGGTGCTGATTTTTCTTCATTTTTAGACATGTTTTTAGAAAACAAGTAAACTTAAATAATTCATTTTATCACTGATTCTTTGTACTTTTTCTCAAGATAAGGGTACATTTCATGCCTTGTCTGTTAGCAGAAAGGGGCAGGGGGAAAAATTATGGCAACCCCTTTTAAAGTTATATTTTCAAAAACCCCATTTTGCTTTTTCAGTTCTTTTATTTTGGTTATATTCCACCATGGCGAATAGCAGACAGATGCATGGCCAAATCATACTTTTCACCTATTACTTTTGTTTGTTTTTTAATAGCCTATGGTAAATTGAACCCCGCAGAATAGTGAGAAAAAGCCCTAAGACTTAATTGTATTAAAATTAAATAAGTAACATATAATCCATGATTTATAAAAAAAAGGTCTTAGCCGTAGAGCCAAAACCTGCACATTGCACTTTCCATGGTGTGTTTTGTGCACACACAATAAAAAAATACTCAGAAAAAGAAAAAGGCAAAAGAAAGCATAAGGAAGTGTCACATTTATCAAATTTTTTTAATCAATGATAAGTCACACTTGATGAAAATATGGTAAGTGCAGGCAGTGTGGCGTAGTGATAAAGGCTTTGGATTTGAACTTCAGGTTGTGGTTCAAATCCTGCTACTGACTACTTGTGACCATGAGCAACTCACTTCAGCAAATTTGCTCTAACTGGAAAGAGAAAACCAATGTAACTGATTCAAGTCAAGTTGGGGAGCATGCACTGGTACAGTGCGTTGCTGCACCACACTGACGAAACAACTCAGGATCGCTTGCAACCCCCAGGCGAAGCGGTCCAGTCCTACCCTCGGAAATGACCCTCTATCTGCCGCAACCAGGTGTTACGTGGGCGACCCCTAGGCCCTGGTCCAGCCACTCGGGTCTCAACAATAAGGATCTTACAAGCTGAATCACCCTCGGGAAATGCACCCACATGGCTGTAGTGCCGTAACCACATGGCTGTAGTGCATAGCTATCGGGAGCGCCACACACTCCTTTCCAGCGACCTCATGACCCCCCATGCTCTCCCAATCCATCTACTGACTTCATAGGAAAAGTCACCAGAGACATGAATGCCACTGCCAAGGTAAATAAACCTCGACAAGGTCGAACTCTCTCCACAAAACAGGCACTGCTGGTAGCTGTGCCCAAGAGGTCATTAAAGGCCTGAATCTTGGTTTTATCCAGGACACTCACAAGTCAGACACTCAGACTCCTGACTCAGTCACTTTCGAGTACATGATCAGAGCCTCCATTGACTCCACTGATTCCATCTCAAATATTGCACATTGGATAAAGCAGCCAAAGTAAATAATAACAGGATTGAGGACAGCATTTTTAAGTGGGTAAATTAATTGACACTCACTGATACCAATCAATCCATAAATACATGAAGAAAAAGTGCAAACCACGTGCCGATGCTAAAGCATCTGTGCTAAACTTATTAAACTTCAACCTGGTTAAAATGAAATATATGCCTATAAAATTTATTCAGTTCTTGTCTCTTGATTGCAGGTTATACATGTGCTCGATATTTCTCTTCCTTAAACACAGAAGCACTTGCATGTATTATCAGTCCATGACAGCAGGCAAAATACCAAAATGAGATTTTGTATCGTGAAAGAATGTAAGCAATTATAAATGTGAGCATCTTCAAATTATTATTGTCTAGTTGTCTACAGAATAGAGACAGTAATTCATATGTGGGTATTGCAGTTTTTTTAGCATGCTGGGTGTGTTTTGTAATAAAAGGGCACATGATGAAAATCCTGTCACAAGATTCGAAATGTATGTCGTTTTCCTGTTAAAAATGTTTCTAGTTTTTTTTTTTTGTGCAACACAAGTATCAACAAAGAATGTACATGCTAAAACAGACTGAAAAAAGGCGTTATCAATATTTGTAAAATGTTACTAACCATTCATTCCATCACCTGTATAAACAAACAATTAAAGCATTAAAGTTTTTTTGCATAAAATGTTTGGATAAAACCAGGCTTACGATGCCACAGTGATTTCTGATCAATGTCTGATTACATATGTCCATCTTACGGGAAAAAATGTTCAATCACTCTTATTAGAATTTTTAAATACATACTCCCCCCATTTTGATACAACTGCTTTTGGGAAATTCCTTAAAAAAAAATTTTTGTACCCCCTTTTTTACCCCCAAATTTTAAAAATTCATACAAATATTTCATATTTTTTTTGGGATATTTCTGTGGAAATTTTTTTAATTTATTAATGCTTCCCTTGTTTTTTGATTTTACCGCTTTCATCTCTCCCAACAGAGGGTTTTAAATTTCTAAAACCCCCTTTTTTTTCCGGGTTTTTTTGGTTTTTTTCCTTTCCCCCCTTTGCCCCAAATGGGGGGGGAGCAAAAGGGGTTTTGGGGTGTTTCCTAAGGTCCCCCTCCCTCTCAAAAGCACTTTAAAAGATTTTTTCATCCCCAAAAAAAATTTTATTTTTGCTTTTCTCTGCTCTCTCTCTCTGCCATTCTCTTCCCCGCTTCTTTGAAGAAAAAAATTTGTTTGCATTCTTTTAATTGTGAAAAAACTGTCATCTCTGTTTTTCATGGAGCACATTTTAAAACGACAAAAGGGGTTTTTTTCTTTCTAGGGGCTCTAATTGTTTAACAGTGGGGGAGATTTTTGGGCTTAAAATATATAAAAATAACCTAAACATATGGTTTCTACTTTGTTTTCATCTATCGGGGGGGTTCTGGGGCAAACCCGCGATAGAAGGATACTGTAATCCCTAATGTGCTAACAAAAAACCGAAAATAGAAATTTGAAAGATAAAGAACTAACTAATGTTTTTATTTATTTTTTTTTTTGAAACTTTATTCATTTATTGCAATCATTCCTACTCAACCCCATTTTTTAAAAAAATAAGACTGAGAAAAAATCCCCCCACCCTGAGAGAGAGATGGGTAAAATTTAAAAGCTTTAACATATCTAAATTATGTTTGATAAGCCAATAGAGATGATTGGAAAGAAAAAAAAAACAGAAATAATTGTTTCCTCTGTCTTTAAAAGGGTTATTCTAAAAAATTACTGATTAATCCCGCCATGTTTTGAAAAAAATCTTTCAAACCCCCTAAATAATATTTGATTTTTTCCCAAATTTTAAATAGTATAAAACAGTTTCCCCCTGACTTAAAAAAGGGAAATTAATTCTTCCCGTTTGAAAATAAGTCTTTGCCAAAAAATTTTAATGCAATCACAGTTTGTTTGTCCTTCTCCCCTTTAAACCAATCTGGAAGAACCCCAAACACATTTAATGGGGTTGGAGGGGTTATGAGACCAAGGGTGTCTGAAAGGTAACTAAAATTTTGGTCCCCGAATGATGAATTTGGTGGGAAAAAAAATTGACCCCAAACAAGCTTCTGGATTGGTATCATGTTGATCCCTGCACAAATTTTGACAAACCCAAAATTTTCAATGTGGGAAATATTTCCATTCAATCTTTAAATGCTTTTCTGCATCCAATGATAATAATATTTCTGGGGTGTTTGATTTAATTGGTGAGGATATTACATTGAAACAGGGCGTGGTTTAAAGATAAGTGTCGACCCTTGATAAACCCAGTTTAATCTTGTGATATTACCGAGGGAGCATTCTCTATCCTTCATATGATTTTTCAGGTATTTTAACATCATTATTAAAAAGTGAAATTGTCTGTATGATGCACATTGTAATAAGTCCTTATTTTGTTTGGGAAAAAACGATGATTAATGCTTGGCAAGAGTTTGAGAAAGTTTGATTGTCTCTGGCTTCTTTTAAATGTTGCTAATAGGATGAGAGCAGCTCAGCGAGAATTTCTTATAAAATTCTGGGTAGCTATCAGGGCCTGCTGCTTTCCCCCTTGAAGTGACTTTATAGTATCTAGTTATTCATCTGTAAGGTTTATCGAGTTCCTCCGCACTAAAAGTGTCTATTTGTAGGATCTGTAATGTATCCAGAAATGCATTAGATCGCGTATTGTCTTCTTTAAACTCAGTAGAATATAAGGATTTATAGTATTCTCTAAATGTGTGCATTATATTTTTGTGGTCAATGATTTTGTCTCCGTTCGTGTTGGTGATTACTGGGATTGCATTGGACTTCTTGCTTGTAATTTCTTGAGCTAAAAGCTTATTAGCTTTCTGTCTTTGTTCATAGTTGATGTCTGGATTTAGAAATTAGTTGTTCAGTTTCTTTAGTTGTCAAGAGGTTTAGTTCTGAATGCAGAACTTGTTTTTTCCCTATGTAAGAGCCACACTTTGAAGCCTGGTATGTTCTTCATCTATTCTAGTAATTTTGTTTTTTTAGCTCTGCTACTTTCTTGGTTTCTAATTTATTTCTTGGGGAAAAGATATTAGATAATCTGTCCTCTTAAGAAGGCCTTAGAGTTCCCAGAGTATTCCTGCAGAAATCTCTGAGGATGTATTTGTCTCTAGGAAGACACTGATTTGTTTGGATATAAATTCTGTACAATTCTCGTTTGTTTAATAGAAGCAGGTTGAGATGCATCTGCGAGGTGAGTGTGTGGGGCATATAACTTTGGCCCCAAGATCAGAGGTCGTGGACAAAAATAACAGTAGCATGTATTTGAAAGATTTAATTTTGGGAGAAAATTATTATCTATAAAAAATAATCAATTCTTGAGTAGAATGATTTTCTGGTGAGTTAAAAGAATATGTTCTTGAGTTTGGGTTTAAAAACCTCCAGAGGTCTGATAAGTTGTGATCAGTTATAAACTTTGTAATTATCTTTGCAGTGTTAGATGTCATCCCCCTGTGATAGAAGTCCTATCAAAGAGTGGATTTAAACACAATTAAGTCCTAGCCATTATAATTTTAGAGTTTTCCCAGATTGGGAATGGTTAAAATAAATTTTTATAAATTCCTTATCATCAACATTAGGTGCATAAGCATTTATCAAAATCATTTTACAGTTATAAGTAAGTTACCTATGACCATCACATATCCCCCTTCAGGACCCATACTACATCTGATGCTACAAATGAGACTGTTCTATGTATGAAGAATTTCCACACCTCTACTTTTCTTTGTAAAGCTAGAATGGAACATTTGCCAGTCCAGTCCTTTTCAGCCGGAACTGATCCTTGCTTAGTAATGGGTCTCCTGTAAAATACTATTTTAGCGTTAAACCTGTTAGTGAGAGCTACTTTCTTTCTCTTTAATTCGTGTTTCAGGCCTTTAACATTTCCAGCTCACAAAGTTAACTGTCCCATCATGGAGACATTGATTGTGAATCTTTTATGTCATTTTATAGTCTTAACTAGAAGTGAGACAGCTTTAACCGTGATTTCTGTTTCCCCAAGAGTTATTGCCATGCGGCCTTTATTCGTTGTAGTTATAAATTATAAAGATTAAAAGGATAGATTAGGTATAGATATAGCCTGCTCTCTTTCTCTCCCCATTAAATTTTGCCTCCCGTGAGACTGGCCCCCACTTACGGTCCCGGTCCCCCTGACATCCAGAGACAGAGTACATACAAAGCAAAACAAGCCCCGGGCCCCCGGGGGATGGGGGTTTAAAACAACCATGACACTTGTCAGGGGCCCCCCCTTAGAGTGGTTTTAAAATATATGCACATATTTGAAACACAAAAGGGGCCTGAACTCTGTCAGCTGCATGGGGCCCAGAATTTCGTAGCGGTGTTTTAGGATCTATTACCAATATAGTCTAAATACTAGATGCCTAAAATATAATCATTAACAAACTATGAACTTAAAATATATATAATCTTTAATCTTAATGAGGACTGTTTCATTTATGTTAGGTAGAATGCCGAGGGGACTGGGCAGTCTCATAGTCTGGAATCCCTACAGATTTTATTTTTCTCCAGCCGTCTGGAGTTTTTTTTTTTTTCTGTCCCCGGGCATTGAACCTTACTCCTTATTGGGTGTTAATTAATGTTGATTTATTTTTTTTCTTATTGTTCTTTTTTTTTTCTATTCTTTATTGTAAAGCACTTTGAGCTACTGTTTGTATGAAAATGTGGTATATAAATAAATGTTTTGTTGTTAATGTATTAAAATAAAAAACCCCGAATAATAAGTGTTAGAGTGGCCCAGAATAAGCATAGTAAGTCTTAATGCAATAATAGCAATAATAATAAACCAAGGGTATGATGTTAAACAGTCTCATTTAGGGTAGAGAAAAAATAAATAAATAAGATTAAAAAAAAGAATTAAGCACAAACGTCTATAACTGTAATTAAAACATAAACAGATAGCGTTCGAGTAATAAAGAGGATATATAATGATAAAAACTTGTATCTTAACAAATAGATCAGACAGTAGGTTATTTTCCTTGCCATGTCATGACAGGCTATGACTTACTACTGTGTTCAAGAATAGTACTGGATAAGCTTTCTTAATTCCTTTTTCTTCTTCCCTGCTGAAGACATAGTTTGACTGTGCAATTCCACTTTGATTGGCAGGATACAAGAGGCTGTATTTGATATTGGCCTGCCGAATGCTGTTTAATTTTTGTGAAGCGGCTGACGTTTAGTAGCTGTTGCTGGAGAGAAATCAGGGAAGATACTAATGTGGTTATTTTCATATATAATCTCTTGCTTGTGTCTGAGGAGTGCCATCACCTCTATCTTAAATAATAATCTCTCGAAGCGAATAATAAAAGATCTAGGTCTAACAGTATTTGATCCACGTATGCGATAAGCCACTGCTATCTCAGAATCTGCTTTAAAGTCCTCTCCAATTATTTTAGAAAATAGTTCAGCTGCGAATTTCACTGGGTTTTGGGCTTTTTTAATTCTCAGGTAGACCTTCGATTCTAATTATTCCTTCTGCTTCCATCTTCAAAGCAACAAGTCGGTCTTCAAGTTTTTGCATTGGATTGGGAGTTGTTGCTTTTCTTCAGCACTGGTAGCTAGATTTTGGCGATTCAATCCGAGTTGAATTTTCCCCTTTACATACTCCAGTTGATCACAAGTGTGCTCAGTTTAGATGAGGGTTTTCCCGAATGTACTCTTCAATTTTCCCATCATATCTTTAAAGACTCTTCAAAGCAAATATATATGCATTCCTCCAAGTCTTTATTATCCTGCTGCTGCATCTGTTGCAGTTTCTCATTTACTTCTCATTTGTATTTTCCTTGCCTACTCATTTTCTTCTGCTTTTCCTTTTATCTTTGTTAATCTCTTGCTTGAGCTCACCCATCATCACCTTCAGTTCAGACAGATTATTTCTGCTTCGATCACTGTAGGTGGCGCTGGAGCTCTTTTGCGCGGTGTAAAGGTAGTTGAGGCGGGCTGCAAGGCGCCTCCAGTTTCAGATGATCTTTTCCAATCGGCGAGCTATCGTGACCTCGTCACTTTTGCATTCATATATTCGCTTCCCATTTCGCTCTCAGCCAGAGCGTTGTAGCGGACTGTGGTCCCTAGGTCTGGGCTTTCCTATCTGATCCAGGTCAGTCTCTGAAGGCCATATCTTGAGCTTGAACTTGGGCTTGCGATCTGAGCTTGGATGTAGCGTTAGTTTTCATTCTTTCGTTTTTTTTGAACCCCTTTCTTGTTGGCCATGTTTTATATGCTTGCATATACTTGTAGCGCCCCTCAGGGTTTGGGTAAATACAGGATATCTCAGGATAATAAGCAGATAATATGAAAATAACAAAAACTGCTAGTGGAGCTCCGCTTCAGGCGTCCATCTCTCAACGACGAGACCAATCAACTGATCTTATTTCTAATCTTGAATAGGTACAGCTACTAAATCCCGATCTCCATAAAATTTCTACTTTTCCAAACAGAATTAAGCCTGTTATTCAAAAGAGACTGAAAATACTCACTTGTGATCTGAATATGGAAAAATAAAAAAGATTAACGTACCAAGTACTCAGAATAAGCCTTGAAAGTTACTATTGAAATTAATCTCTTATGAGTTCTGTTACAAAACAGATTATAGTTGGGAACATTCACTCATTTGTGGGTTTTAAAAACAAAGTAGCTTACAGAAATATATTTTATGTGAATGTATTTATATATAAATCATATCGTGAATTATATATAAAACCTTTGTTATAGTAGAAAAGAAAAAACATTTTACTTAAAGTCGGATCGATAGAAAACAAAGAAGATCTTTTTTTTCCCCAGCATGGGAGAAAAACTCAACATCAGCCACAAAATTCTTTTTTTCTTAGCAGTTATATGCAGAAGTCATTAACAAAAACAATATGTGCTATGTGAAAATTTTTTTGTAATTTAGTTATTTTTTTCAATAAATTTGAATAAAGTGATGAAAACATAGCTCCCTCTTAGCATTCAGTATCACTTGATTCAGTGTCTGTACTCTTTCGTTAATTTTTAGTATCTGAATATAATGGTGAAAGAAACATGTGGAAGTAAAATTAAATATCTGAATTTCTTCTAAATGTAGTAATATTCTTCAGCAGTATTCTAAATGATAAATTTGCAAAGGAAAAAGGGCCATTTTGATTAAATCAGTTAGATACAGAACCCAAAACCCCATGCATGGATGCATAGACAAGTCCTGGATTCAAAACAAAGGTTTCTATTTTAAAGAAATATCTCCATACTAGAAATATAGGCACTCTTTTCTCTCTTTCCTTCATTGCTGCTCCTCCCACATGAATGTCTCCTCTCCAGCTCTGACTCGCCTTAACAAGGTGCAGTTATTTTTTTTTTTTTGAAGATCCAAGGGACTTTCCAATCACTACCCTTTGGAAGTACTTCCGGTCATAATGAAGTCCCATAAAGTAAGGGGTGAACTCATTGCAACAACCCCTGCCACCCATGGACCCCAACAAAAGCTGAACTACTAACTACAATTCCCAGCATTCCCCATGGGTGTCTGAATGGGTACTGAAGCCCAGGATGCTGCCATCTAGTGGGCATGGGGGGCATAAGCTTTAAATGGAATCTCACCCGGTCTTACTATTCTATTGTCCATACGTGCTGTCGCTACATAGATAAATATGAAATTTTCAGTTTATAAGTTTTACATCCATAATTACGTCATTCACACTGAAATGGCAAAAAAGTGTAATCGTCCCTATTGTGCATGTACAGCTTATTATCCCAAAATGAAGAACAACTGCTTTTTAAAAATTGAAAGCAAGTATAGGGATGCCAAAGCCTTGGAAAATACAGATACATATATTAGTCCTTTCAAAATAAATACAGCGAAAAGTTTTGGTTTTTAATGGCACAGTATGTTTCAGCAAAGAGGTTAACAAAAAACAATCCCCAAAATAAACATGAGATCTCAAAGTGAATTATCAGAACATATCGAAATCAGTGCCTGATCACATGACAAATATATGCTAGCATTTTCAAAAATCTCAGTTTCACCATCACACTGCTAAAGAGACCCAATATTTCCCAAAATTTTCAAACTTTGAGAATGTTTTTGATGGTGATTTTCAGTGCTTGAAATTTAAATTTTTAAAATGTACAGAAGGCAAAGTTAATAAAAAAAGAAAAGTTTCCCAAAATTTATCTATGTCAGTGTACTATGTTTGAATAGAAATGTGCGCAACTGTGGTCGAAACGAGAACCACAATAAATAATTGTCGTTAAATGTTCCAGGAAGGAAAAGAAATCTCACACCAAATCTACGATAGGCATCTACATTTGAGAAGCTCCCCTGAATCTTTTAGACTGGGGTCATCAAATAAATTTGTCCTGGGGCCAAATTCTTATCTTTGCAATACATTTTTTTCTCTGGGCCTTCCATAACAAACTGTTCGTGATTATCCATTAAATAAGATTTAAATTTACATTACAGGTTAGCTATCAAAATGAGCTAGCAAAAAAGTGTCTTAAAAAGGGAAAAATGACATAAGATCCGCCATTTCTATGACAAATGGCTTGAAAAATAAATCTTCATGATACCATCACTTCAAAATGCTCTGATGATCTGTCTAATCTACAATGAAACAGTCACTGTCATAAAAGAGCACAATGTGAGGCAGCACTATCTTCTGAAGCATTACACTTTCAATAAATCTTATCCATCACAGTCTGAGGGCTGATGCAGAAAAATTAATACCTGAGAGTGCAAACATCCATCAGGTAAAACTCACCATTCATAACTACAGAATTAGCAACAATGTTTTAACTCGAACGAAGC
>NW_024381429.1:0-17007 GCF_016835505.1 Polypterus senegalus
GATATCAATTCTTTTATTAATCCATCGGTTTTTCCTTTGCAACTTCTTTTTTAAATCTTTATTAATCCATCGTGGAGATTTTTTTAGTTTCCTATTATTTCCAAATTTAGGTATGTATCTGTCCTGCATTACATGTAAAACATTTTTAAACCTGTTCCACTGCTCCTCGACTGTCTCCACATTTAAAAGCTTATCCCAGTCTATCCTACTTAGACTTTGTCGCATTTGCTCAAAATTAGCCCTACTAAAGTTCAACTTAACAATTTTAGTCTTTGCATCTGCACTTTTACAAAATACTGAGAACTGTATTACATTATGGTCACTTGACCCTAGTGGTCCAATCACCTCTACACCCTCAATTCTATTCTGATTATTACAGAATACTAAATCCAGACAGGCTTCACACCGTGTTGGCTCTTTAACATGCTGTGTTAAAAAACAGTCGCTGATTACTTCTAAAAACTCCTGCTCTTGTGCTCCTCCATCTGTAAGGTTATCCCAGTTAATATTTGGATAATTAAAGTCACCCATGACTATAATATCCCCCTGTAAACTTGCCCTTTGGATATTACTAAAAAGATGTGTGTTGAAATTACTGTCTGAATTGGGTGGTCTATAACACACTCCTAAAATAAGACCTCTTTCCCTAATATTTTCCAGGCGAAGCCACATGTACTCACTAAAATGGGGCTCATAATCCAACTGAAGATGACTTACATTTAATCCCTGTTTGGCATAAATAGCAACCCCACCTCCTTTTCTGTTCTGTCTATCCTTCCTAATAATGTGTATCCCTCTATGTTACACTCATCTCCATCTTTGTTATTTAGCCAGGTTTCCGTTATTGCTATAATATCATAATTATGCTCCAACTCACTTACCTTATTTTTGATACTTCTAGCATTAAGGCAAGCTATTTTTAATGTGTTAATCCTTCTATCTTTACGTGTTTGCTTAAAATTTACATTACTATGCATTTTTATTTCTACACCATTGTTTGTTCTTCCATGTATAGATCTGAACCTGGCCTGTCCTAAACTCCCTGCCCCCCCATTCCCTAGTTTAAACAATCCTCGACTAGCCTACACATACGCCTCCCCAATACATTGGTGCCCCTCCGGTTCAGATGTAACCCGTCCACGGAACAGGTCCCATCTGTTCCAAAAGGAGTCCCAATGCCCCATAAACCTGTACCCTTCTACCCTGCACCAAGATTTGAGCCACGCGTTAAGCTTTCTAATCTCCTCAATCTTACCTGGACTGGCGCGTGGCACAGGCAGAACTTCGGAGAAGACTACCTTGTCAGTTCTGCTCCTCAGCTTGGCACCTAACTCTTTGAATTTGGATCGCAGAACTGACAGACTACCCTTATGTATGTCATTTGTTCCAACGTGGACAATGACAACTGGATCCACCCCCGCTCTGGCCAAGAGCCTATCCACCCTTCCAGGGAGGTCTCCCACCTGTGCTCCCGGAAGGCAACACACCGTATGAGACTCTCTCTCTGGAGCACACCTGCGCTTCAATCCCCTAATGATTGAGTCCCCAACTATCACTACCTCTCTTTTGGGAACTGGTTTTGAGGTGGCCCGTTGGGGCTCCTCAACCCTCTACCACCTCAGAATTATCAGAGTCACCGTCCAGCTCCGCCAGGACATGATAACGGTTAGACACTTCTAATTCTGGGGTTGATGCCCCCGGACAATTGATTTGACTTTGTGTTGCTCATGGAGTCCTGAATGAGGCACATTACCTGCCTTGTCAGGGAGCGCCAGTTCGGCACTACGGTTATGTAGTCTGTTTCACCGATGGTGATCCGGCTCGTAAGATCTTTTTTTTTGGTTACCCGAGTGGCTGGACCAGGCCAAGGGTCGCCCACATAACACCTGACTGTGGCAAATAGAGGGTCATTTCCGGAAGGTATGACTGGACCACCTGTCTGCCTGGGGGTTGCCCATCGGGATCCCAAATTGTTGTTTTGTTGTGTAGTGGGTGCGGCAACGCGCTTCACCAGTGCATGCTCCCCAACTTGACTTGACTTGTCAGTGTTGAAGGCCTGCAAAAGCAAAATGTCAAGGAGAGGACGCCATCAGTGTTGTCATCAGTGTTGCCACACGTCCGAAGCAGAATAGTAAGCACTCGGGTCATCCAAGGAGTCAATCACAGCAGTACATCCCGAGACAGACAAGGGCAGGAGCGCCTGCCAGAGCCTCATCTTGCCCCAGTGGTAGCACGATATGATGTGCTTCTTGGGGATCCATTGGTGCAAGGACCCCACTCCTGGTGCCATGTGATGTGTGATTCTCTGTCTTGCACCCTAAAGATGAGTCTGAGTTTCAGAGCTTCAGGAAAGAGCAGCTTATTCCAATACAAATAAGAACAGCAAGGTTTTTTATTCAACCAGAAGCTATCACTTCCCACACACAGATACAGCAAATGAGCAGGCATGGGGCCAAGTCAGAATGTTCCTTGCATCACCCATCGGGTGACAGATGTGTTACATGGGGAGACGGTGACCTGCAATTGCCTCAGTGACGGACAAGCAGCTCCTGCCAAAAGCGGTGTTGTGGTGTGCAGCCATGTTGAGAAGGGTCTCAAAACAGCTGAGAAGCGTCAAATACCCCTTAACTTTGGCCACACTGGTATGGACAAAGCGACCACCCAAGCCAGGCTCAGCCAGGCACAAGAGATTGTCAGTGCTGATGTGACTTGGGATGGTGGCGAACATCAAAAACAAACAGCTGTAAACTAATAAACCGCCAAGTGAGCTGGGCATTCACATCCTTCTGTTTGTAGAGCCTCTGAAGTGGGGCGTAGTCTGTCACATGGATAAACCACACAAGTACTACTGGAGGGCCTCGACTGCCCATTTAATCAGCAGACAGTCCTTCTCAATGGTTGAGTAATTACGTTCCTAGAAGCAGCTTCCTGCTGAGAAACTTGATGGGATCTTCATCCCATTGAAACATTGAGAAAGCACCGACCCCAATCTGAAAGCACTTGCCTCAGTCTGCAGAACAAATTCCATCAAAAAGTCTAAATTTATTTCAGGTCTTGGCTACCTGCAGAACACCTCTTTCGGTGATGGATAGAGAGGAGCTCACCGCTGACCCTATCAATGAAGGAGCCAGGTTTGAATTTGAACCTGAGTTGTCCAGTGAGGTGGAAGACGAATCCTCAAATGAGAACCCGGAACAACTGGCTGACTTTACCACCTAGTCACTGGCATCGTCAACCTCCCCAAACTTGACAACCTTTTCGGACCACAACGAAGCAGTACCAGGGGGAGAGCTCAATGCTGTGTCAGGTACCAGGGAAGCAGAGACTGCCATTCAGACAGAGTTTTAAAACACCACACCTTTTATTTAAAAATACCCCGGTGGTAGCGAGATATGATGTGCCTCTTGGGACCCATTGGTGCAAGGAACCCACTCCTGGTATCATGTGACGCATGAGTAACTGACTTCCACCTGAAAGATGAGGCTGAGTCTCAGGGCTTCAGGAAAAACCAGCTCAAAAAAGCTCAGAAGCCTCACTATTTATTTATTTATTTATTTATCATATGACTGATTGGCTGTTCTGTGTGTTTGTATCATTTCTTTTTTATATTTCTGCATCTGTATGTATTTAAATTTCCCTTGGGATTAATAAATTTTAATCTAATTTAAAATATATGGGATTCATATATAGACAATGTTTTTAAGATTATGTCTGAAATTTGATTAAACATACATGTTCCTTAATACAGAATGTGGTGGACGGCTGGGGTTCACACCCAATCAGGACGCCTGGAGGATGGAAGGACCGGGAGAGGAGCAGCACCTCCCCTGGAATACAAGAAGGCAGCTGCCCTTGTGGGTGCTGGGGCCGTGAGAACAGAGCTTGGAAGCTCAACCCTGTGGGGGCCTATGGACATTGGCTGAGCCCTGGACTGCAGCATCTCTGCCACACCAGGATGTGCTGCAGGAGGGTCATTAGGGAACACCTGGAGCACATCCGGGTGATTATTAAAGGGGCCACCTCGCTCCATTCGGGAAGGTGGAGTCAGGAGGCAGAGGATGAAGCTTGCAAGTGGAAGAGTGACGGCAGCAGAGAAGAAGGAAATTAAAGGCTGTGAGCAATAGTGCTGGTGGGTTGTGCACTGTGTGTGAGGTGCAAAGGACTGTGTAGTGAAGAATCAAAATAAAAGAGTGTGTTTGGACTTCTGTGTGTCCCAGTGGTCTGTCTGTAGTCAGGCTGGTCTTCCACAAGAGTAACAACCATATCTGTAAATACATCGTGTGAAAGACATGGAATATACTGTGTGTTCAGTTTTTGTTTCTTAAAGATCACATGTGGCTTTTATGTTTCCTCTGAAAATTAAACACAGGCTTCCCAAAGAATCCAATTTATTGGTGTCAGCACGTTTAGGATGTGGTGTACTCCATGCTGAAACATGGCATGCATTGTCTAATTGGTTATATTGTGATTTGCTCTTGTATGCTGTGTGTTTTATCATGGTAGGGTTTGGGGTGACCCTTTCCAACAGCATGAGATATTTTTATTCCCACACCCTGATGCTTTGTTACATAGACCCTCACACATGTCCGTCGCCTGTAGTTTTCTTATTCTTGCACTCACCAGGGGCCTCATGTATAAACGGTCGACGCGACAGAAATGTTTGTAAGAACTTTTCCACGTTCAAATCGCGATGTATAAAACCTACACTTGGCGTAAAGCCACGCACTTTTCCACGGTACCTCATGCCTTGTCGAGCAGTTCTCCGCTCGGTTTTGCAAACTGGCGCACCCAGCGTCAAAGCAATGGTACTGTTCTTGTGTGATTACTCATTATTTTCATGACACGGCTTTATAAATACACAGAAACTAACCGCATATTGTTTATTAGTGTAATGCATCTGATTGTAATTAACTCGTAACAATATAATGGTCCAGGGAACAGCCATAGTATTCCAAATACCATAACTGCTTTAGCGTTGTTACTCTCACTTCTTCTTCTTCTCCTTCTTTCAGCTCCTCCCGTTAGGAGTTACCACAGCGGATCATCTTTTTCCATATTACTCTCACTGCACGACTCGGAGTATTTATATCACTGTATCTGAGTGTGAATCACAGCAGCAGCTGAGCGGAAAGAGAATTATCGGTATACAGCTTCAAAAACACGCTGTCTCTGCCACTGCAAAATGTTTTAAAGCCTTTCCTGTACGGACCTCGTGGTTCAGCAACAGTTTCATCCTAAGAACTGTAAATGCATTCAATCAATTACTCCTTGTAGAACTGTTTGTACTTATAAGTACAATCACCCCACTGTAAACTTGCACTACAGTTATAATATCTCACAACCTGGGCCACTTTATAAAGCGCGTATTTACATATGATGACAATATCATTTTTAAGGTGAAATGCAGCAAAATATGTTTGTTAAATTATACACATAAAACTTTAACTTCATTTAAATAATCTATATTCTTCACTGGGAGTGTCGTGAAGGATAGAATAATTAAACATGTACTACGAAGATATTTCAATGTTCTTTAAACGTTTTGAAGAATCGGCGCTAAGCTTACAGATGGCTTAACTTCTATTACAGAGCTGATTGTGTGGCGATCGGTTACTTGGGAAAGAAAAGCACTGACTACAGTGACGCTACGCCAATATATATTGAATATAAAACAGAAAGATAAAATAACAACACAGCTAAAAACGAGCGACAAATTTCGACAAAAGATAATGCTTGTCATGAGCACGAGGCTCATGAAACACATGTTTAATAATGTGCTTTAGCTCCTATCATCATGAAAATGACATCACGTATACATCTCAGTATTTTAGTTATTCAGAGAGCTGTAATATCACAAATGTAATGGACTCTGTGTCCAGTTGGAGGAAGAGAGCCGGTTTAAGAAGCAAGTAGTGATTCACACACACAGAGCACATACGAGAAGAAGATCAAATGCAAAACAAAGCATTTAACGTGCTACTTTAATTACGATGTAATTTTGAGAAACTGGTTAATTAAACGATTTTAAGATGAAGTTTATAATGTTCTACTAAATGACAAAATAAACTACGTGATTAAAGTGGAAATGTCGAGATTAAAGTTGACATTTCGTGCTTTTTCCCTTTTTCTCTGTACCCTAATAAACTTTCATATGACACTCAGACAGTGGTTTACAACTCGCCTTTTCACGCGACTTTGATATGTGACTTCTTTTTATTTCCGCACTGTGCGATTTTGTGAATGTGAGCTTTCAAGTTTCTCCAACACGCTATGTCACTCGATCAACTTCATTTTGTTTATTATACCACGGTTTATTTGAACAAATAGTATGTTTTTCCTTTGCCTCCACTTGGTATTCAGCTTAAATTCTTATATTTTCCCGTGCTTTTCCCATTGTCTTTTCACAGAAGGCTGCGCTTAAGGCGATTTATATTGATTTGCATATTCAAATAGGCGTAATTCTGGGAGGATTTGGGCGTAAAAATGCGTGCACGAGCGTTAGTTTTCACGCTGATCGGGATTTATGTAGTTGTTCCTTGGAAAGCACACTTACAGTTAAAGCATACAGCAATAATAACATTAAAATAAAATTGTGTATAATACTCTGAACAATTCAAATAATGTGATATGAAACATAAGATCACTTTACACTCTGTCATATTTGATCTATTTGTTTTGTGCTCGCCATAATTTTTGCAACAACACTTCAAAGATACATTCCTAGTTTACATTAGTGCTCCCTGCCAATAAAGGGAATTCTGGGAAGAGAGACCCTTTCAACAACTTCAACAGTGGAACGGATGGTGTAACCTGCAGCTCATCAGCCTGTGGTTAGAGGAAAGGAAGAGACGTCAAGAGAATAAATAAAATAAAGCTCAGTGCAAACTGGAGAAACCTGAGATGAGAACTGACACCAGAGAGCAAAGTGAAGGAATTTAACCACAGAATGACTTCAGCTGTGTGTGTTTATATAATGACATTTCACTTGAATAGACATCACAATCAGGAAATACGATGAGCTGAATCAAATTTAGGATCTGAGTGGACAGTCACAGCATTGTCTGGGATTAGTGACACGACTTGACACAAAGAACTTTCACGTGTTTGAAATCAACATGCTGAGGTTTATCTAAACACACGGATATCAAGCATCAGGTCTTTGTTAATGATCACTGAAAAAGATCCTAGTGGTCAAGTCCTTACTAAAGCATTCATTACAAAGATATAAATATTAATACACATGAATGAGCACACACCTGTATTGTGCCGTTAGATTTATAAATGGCTTACAAGATAACTGAACACTTTCTATGTATGAAGCAGCAGGAGCCATTGTGCTCTACAACAACCCAGCAGCCATTTAAGATATGAAAGAGAAAGAAAGCCTGAACACTTTGTGTTCTGTCTATCAAAAGGAATAAATGTGTACCGAAGTAGTATTTATCTGATGATAAAGAATTAGAAAAAAAGGCTGAGAGAAACTACAGGGCTGAAAAGTGAAGAAGTTCAATGACAGCTGCAGAAACCCAAGAGCAGAACTTGACATCAGAGAGGAAAGGAAAGGTGATGTGCATCCCACTGAAGAGTATTCACAGTCATCACCAATATCATCGCCAAGTCGAGTTTATGAACAACATCAAAATAGTCCTCAGGATTTGTATATCCCGTGACCGCTTGTGTTACAGGTAGGTTGAAATCCCTGCATTGCTTTCCATGATACATTAGAGTTCTCTCTGAGTCAAGCAACACTAAGTTTACACACAAAGCACAGCCATCTGTATTCCCTTGATAGAGACGCGCAACCATCTCACACAACCATCTCCTGTATTTCACAAACAATTCTTCTGAATTAATTGGTGTAGACACAAATGAAGGCAAAGAGTCAAAGCAGCTGTGGCTCATCCCAAAGAGTACAGAATCTTCTGTGGACCTGTTTAATAACCAATCATCATTGACAAAGCCCCTCACTTTTACAGCCAGAATAAGATTTGGGGCTCCCCTGTCCCAATGCCTTCACACCCCCTGACGCAGAACATCACTCCGTAGTTTGGTTCTGGTTGTTTTTGGTGTCTCCTGGGCCCGCACTGCTGCAATGGCCGTGGTATTCTTATGATTTCACAATCCATCTTCCTCTGGGGTTTCTACTGTATGATCATTGTGTGTGCACAGACGTCCTTAATAATTCATATCCTTATTACATCTTGATTTCTTTTGCCCCAAACTTCCTTAGCTTTGGGTTTTTATGCTGTCTCATCATACATTTATGCGTTTGATCCCTTTACATTATGGAAGCTTATTGCTTTTGAGATACAGCTGCCTGTTTCTGTCCATCTAGCAGTTACTCTATATTTGACATATTAGTTCTTAACATTTGAAGTTCACCATCTATTGGAATGTGTTTTTATAATTCAGGTAGCAAGAAGGTGCACTGCATTTATTATTTCAACAGATGGTACATCACAAACATTAGCACTACTTTTACTAATCCCATACCAAATGTCTTATAACAGAGATAGAACAACCTGACAGACAGAGAGATACACTGAAACACAGACAGACACTTCATATGTCTCTGTTATAAGTCATTTGGTACAACCATCTGATGGAATGTCACATGAGATTAATTGTATTAGTACAAATGCTTGTGAAGCACCATAAGTTAGAATGACAGAGACATGGCAACCAGACGGAGACACAGACACACAGATATGCAGACACACAGAATCTTTTCCCTTTATTAAGGTAAATAAGCTGATTTCTGCCTTTCTGGCAGTTACTCTCTGTTGGTTGTATTCAGCGTTAACATTAGCAGAGCTGTGTGTCTGCCCCATTGCTATGTCTCTGTGATACGCCATTTAGTACAGGATTTGTACAAGCAGTGTTAATGTTTGTTATACGCCATCTATTGGAATGACAAATAAAATGAAATTTAACACTAAAATGTTTATTAAGTGCCATCTGTTGGATGAACAGAACACACAGAAAGTTTAATTAAGGTGGATATACTATAATGGCTGACCTGCTGTTTTGTGGACAGGAAATATTTTGTATGGACCGATGCTGAACTGTGGACTGACAGCTTGGGAAATCTGCTCTAGTACATCAGGGCGCTATATAACCTGACATTCTCTTAACGTCTTAATAGCTTCTGAATGAGTCCATTATAACATTTAAGTTTTTCTCCTAAGCAGTACATTCAAGTTTAAGACTTCCCATTGTGTATTAAAACCGAACATTTTAAGATATTGTGAAGACGTGCGAGTGTCTGACGATGGGTGGGCTTGCTGTGCAGAGCTACTTTATTATATAAAGCCTGCTGACCTGCTGTCCCCCAAAATGCATTGCACTATGTGGACAAATGACATAAATATGTGACATGTGACACTGCAAGGTGCTTCAGTGACACAAGGAGAGATGAGGGGGCCTGACATGAAGTTTGTATTAACAGACCACCAGTGTGTCACGTATGAACTTTTGTGTGGTGAGGACCACTTCACTGTCTGTGTCGATGAGGAGGGAATGACAACAACACGACACACAAACTCCTGTAAAGTCATACGTCTGCCATCACTGAGCAGCTGCTGCTAATTGTTCAAACAAAACTGAACTTGTATATTGGAGATGGCGGTCCATTCATACTTTCTTTTGAACTGTTCATAGCTTCTGTTGAAAAGCTGTTAATCTAATACAGTATGAATTTAATAAAAGTGTAATACTGCTTTAAAATAGTGACTATAAGTATTAAAATATCACAGGAGATTGCATTGGAGAGATCTTGACATCATTTCTATCTTTATTAAGAACTTTAATTGTCCTTATAGTGATAACGGCTAACAGACTCATGCAGTGCGGTGCTCCTCGGTGCTTCAAACCGACAGCGCAGTCGTTTAGTTTAGTTTGATACAAAGTTACAAATCAGTTAAACAGCAAATGTCTTCAAAATAAAAAGCACATCAGTGAGCGCTGCTGCATTGGAATTCTGAGAGTTTAGCTGCCACTGCCACAGAGAAATGCATGTTGTGTGTTTGATGATTTAAGAAAAGAAAGACGTCCAGTAAATCAGACAAAGACAATCAGCACAACGTCAGACTGACAGAGAGCAACGGGGGGAATACTGTCTGGAATTTAATGTGAGGGTCCGGAAAAGACAAAAACACACAGCTGTTACTGTACACTGTGTGTGTGTGTGTGTGTGTGTGTGTGAGGGCCTCTCATGAGCACAGGGTGGTCCAGCACACTCCATACAGGAGTCAGAGGGGCTCTGAGCAGCACAGCACAGGATGGAGTGTCAGACCACCACTGGGCACAACCTCAGCTCATCTGAACCTGCTGATTTAATGTGCTGCTCGCTGTGATGAGGAAAGAAAGTCAAAGTGACTGAGAACAAAAAAACAAAAACAGCAGACAGAGGAGAAGAAGGAAACTGCAGAGAGCCAGCAGCTGACCACTGTGGAGCTGTGAGGAGAGACCACCGCAGCCCTGAGCGGCTCCTGACAAACAAATATAATGAAGACATCTGAGATTTGATGAACTCATTAGTGAGTAAGAACTGAAATGAACAAACAAACATCCTGAGAGAATTTGTGAAGCACACACAGCAGAGAGACGCCTCATGTGAATTACGTCAGCAGAGAGAATATGGCAGTCGCAGGGCCTCAGTGTATAAACATCTCAGTGTGCAGGCAGGACGGCTCAGTCAGGGACAGACATGGAGTTTAATGGACTGAAACTTGGACGTTGCTTTCCTCACAGTAATGCATCTTGTCGTAAACTGATTTATGAAACTGAAGTTTATGGACTTTATTATATTTTCTCATGTCTTTTGCTTTTCTCGACAGTCTTTGGAAATCTTCTTGTCATCATTTCTATTTCTCATTTTGTTCAGCTGCACACGCCGACTAATCTTCTGATCCTTTCACTCGCAGCGGCCGATTTCTTATCAGGTTTCTTTGTGTTGCCCTTTTCTTTGGTTCTCCTGATTGAATTTTGCTGGTACTTTGGAGTTATTTATTGTTATTTGTATCAGGCACTTGCAAATATTCTTACTACAGTAGTTGTATATAATGTGGTTTTAATATCCATTGATCGCTACATTGCTGTCTGCCATCCTTTCTTTTACAGCTCAAAAATAACTTTGACTGTTGCAAAGATCAGCATTGCTGTAGTGTGGCTGTTTGCACTTTTCATTACACTCGTACTTTTATGTCTTAGTGATATTGTAACAGAGGTATGTGAAGGAGCTTGTTTTGTATTCACTTATACTGAAGTGGATATTTTTATTTTACTTGTAACTTTTTTTATTCCTTATTCACTAATGATTGGTTTTTATATCAGAATATTTGTAGTTGCAAGAAGCCATTCAAGAGCCATCAACTGTATGATAGAAAAGAGACAAACTGAGGAGGTGAGTGACAGTAAAATATCAAAACCGTCTGAAAGAAAAGCCGCAAAAACATTAGGAGTAGTCGTGGGGGCTTTTATTATCTGCTGGCTGCCTCTTTACTTTTACAATCTTTTTACTGATATTAATAACTTAATCACACGTATCATCAGGAATGTCTTTGTGTTGGTCAGTGAAGTGAATTATGCAGTTAATCCAATTCTTTATGCTTTTATGTATTCCTGGTTCAGAAAAGCACTGAAAATCATCCTGACGTGTAAAATATTTAGTCCAGCTTCTTCAGTGCTCAATTTACTGTAAATGGTAAAGAAAATAAAAATGTAATGTTCAGCACTTAAATGTTTTAAATTATTTGTAAATTATGTCTTTGCTCATTTTTCATATTAGCAGTGCAATACTTGGACGTATTTCTTAACAATACAATCATTTCATATTCGCTGTATTGTTGTGAAGGCTGTTTTTGTTAAATTGTACTTTATTCATGTGGAGTGTAAACTGTTTATGATTATTGCTTATTTCACTACAGTTATTTTCAGAAATCTTCTTGTTATCTGAATGCGTAATAAACAGCATTGAAAATTTTGGAGACTCCTGGCAATTCATAGAAACACTTCAGAGTTTCTTGGTGACTTTTTTATTTTTTTAACATTGTATAATGATTATTGCTATTTCCATTATTTTGGGCGAGAATTATTTATTTCAGTATGAATTAAGTAATGTGCTGAATTTTACCCAATATCTGGAAATATAAAAATCTTTTAACATCTACAGTTATAATTTACATCGACTTTCAAATTTCACAACTAAAACTCCACAGCTGAGCTCAGACGACGGCCGACATTCTGTTCAGCTTTGGTCAGTCGGTGGAGATTTGTTTAAGAGTCAAATTCTATGAAATGTTCCTTCATTGTTTTAGTTTTCTATCATAGTAAACGTTTCATTTTAATCTTGAAGTTAATGTTTTCTTTTTCTGCAAATTAATCTGCACTCCTTGTTGCCGCTGGAGTGTAAGGCGAGTTCTAGCACGGGTAAAACGTGAGCCGAAAGAAATCTCTCAGTCCAAAAGTTTGTTTTAAAATATTTAGTGAAAATTCAAAGCAAACAATCCTCAGAAGAATAAAGAAAAAAGTTGTTACACACATAGAAAAGGCAAAAAAAAAAGAAAAAATGTATCTTCTCTAAACTATCGCTTTTCTTGTAAAACTTTACTTGTTTTTATACTTAAAGATTCTTAACTCTTCTTCTGTACTCTTTAAATGTATGGTGTGCACATTCAGTTAAGTGCTTTGTCTTACATGTTTCTTGTCACAGAAGGCATGCAAGGCACGAAAGACACGGATTAAAACCACGCGCCTTCTACAGCTTAAACATGGCAAGGCTGTTCACTAACTGAGAATAATGCTTAGTCAGAGAAGCTAGAAATAGTTAGAATATAACAACTTATTTCAACTTATGGGTGAGGATTTGAACACAAATGTCTTTAAGTGATCATTAACAAAGACCTGATGTTTGATATCCGTGTGTTTATTTAAACCTCAGCATGTTGATTTCAAACACGTGAAAGTTCTTTGTGTCAAGTCGTGTCACTAATCCAAACAATGCTGTGACTGTCCACTCAGATCCTAAATTTGATTCATCTCATTGTATTTCCTGATTGTGATGTCTGTTCAGGTTAAATGCCATTATATAAATATACACAGCTGAAGTCATTTTGTGGTTAAATTCCTTTACTTTGCTCTTGATGTCAGTTCTCGTCTCAGGTTTCTCCAGATTGCACTGAGCTTTCTTTTATTTATTCCCTTGACGTCTCTTCCCTTTCCCCTAACCACAGGCTGATGAGTTGCAGGTTACATAATCCGTTGTACTGATGAAGTTGTTGAAAGTGTCTCCCTTCCCAGAATTCTATTTATTGGCCAGATGCACTAATGCGGATAAGTAATTTTTTTTTGGATGTATTGATACAACACACAAAAAGAGCACAAAATTAAAAAGATCAAACATAACACATTGTGACCTTAATTTATTATGTTTTATATCATGTACTTGCTATTGAGGCCACGAGCAAACCGACATTGGTAATAACTCCACCCAGGAAAGTTATTTCTAATTTCTCTCAGAACTTCAATGTCAATTTCGACAAACATCTGCATCTTTTCAAAGAGAACAGTGGAATGACGATTTACTGAAGTTTGCCAGAAATGCAGTATTTCTAGTTATCTTAATTTGTACCACACACTCCATGCCACCAGAACCCTACCTTGCATTTTAAAATGATTTATTACGTCATTTGTCTAAACATTGATGGCGAGTTGAGGTCATTGTTGCTGGTACCAAAAGCTTACCGTCTGCAGGTTTGTGACTTGCCTCACACCCACCTCTTGGGTGGCCATCTTGAAACTGATAAAACACTTGAAAGGTTAAAACTCTGATTTTACTGTCAGGGAATTAATGAGGAGGTCCGTCACTTTTGTATTTTGTGTCAGGCATGTCAGCTGCGACAGATTCCTAGAAAAGACCATGCTTCTCTTGTTCCATTCCTCTGATGGATATACAAACTTCTGAACATATAAGGGTGGACATAGTAGATTTTCTCAAACCCTCGGCCCGAGGACATAAATTGGATTATGCTACATGGTTCTCAGAGGCTAACTCCTTAAAACAAGCCAAGTCCAGAAGCATCGCTTGGGAACTGGTAAAGGTCATCACACATATCCCAATGGAGGTCCTAATGGACCAAGGGATGCCGCTTACCTCAGAGGTATTCAGGGAAGTTGCCAAAATGCTCCAAATCAAGCACCTTAAGACCTCAGTGTACCATTCTCAGCCTGATGGTCTAGTCGAACAGTGTAATAAGATGCACAAGCAAATGCTTCTGAAGGTGGGTTTGTACCTCATTTTTCTGAGAGGGCTCTGCCCTTATCTGACCTGACAAAGAAGAGGGCTACTAACTAGGAACGGTTACTACCCCTCTTTCTATCTGCATACCAGGAAGCCCCACAAGCCTCTATAGTTTTTTCACATTATGAATTTTTATAATGGCAACAACACAAGGGATTATTGGATATATTTAAAGATGGATGGGAAAATGAGGTGCCCCATTCCACAAATATCTTCAAATGTATCACACAATTATACTTGTTAAAATCAGAACAATACTAAGAGCATAAATGGAACATGTTCAATCAGCCCAAATCTATAACCATGGTAAGATGCTCCTAGTGTTTGCTCTCGGAGATCAGGTTAAGCTTCTTCCACTTCGTAATTCCAAATTATTGGTTCATTGGCATGGGTGCTATGAAATTAAGGAAAGTAAGGGGCTGGTTGACTATTAGCGTAAACAACCCAAACAATGACGAGTTCAAAGCAGATATCCTGTCCATCTGAGAAGTGATCAGTGAAAGTCCTGGTCGGACGTCTCTGCTTTAACATGACCTCATAACTGACCCAGGAGTAGTTGGCTGAGAACGTCCGTAAACACTCCCAGAAGCAAAATGAGCAGAAGTGGAACTTAAGGTCAAGCAAATGCATTATCTTGGAGAGACTGAGGAAAGTTTTAGTCCCTGGTCCAGTCCTATTGTATTGGTCCCAAAGGCTAATGGCAGTTAGTAGATTTGCAGTGACTTACGTCAGCAAGTTTCCTGCATATCTGATGTCGCAAGTGCACACACTTCTCAAGCAACTCAAAAAAGCATGATATTTCATCACCCTTGACATGACAAAAAGGTATTGGCAAATTCCATTAAAGGAATCTGTCAAGTAAAAAAAAATATTTAGCACCCTTAGTGGTCACTGGCAGTATCAACTCCTCCCATTTTGGGTTACATGGGACACCGGTCACTTTCCAGTGTCTGGTGAACAGAGTGCTAAGGCCCCCCACTCTTATAGTGCTGCCTACCAGAATGACATGGAACACATCCAGCAGGTTTGAAAAATCCCACCTTAAATCCCTTTGCACCACTCCATCAGCGCCTTTTGTCTTGTAAATGTGTCAATCAAGACAAGTAGTAAGTAGCCTGCTATTCCATCCCACCACCGCCACACAGGTTTCTCAGCTCAAGTCTGTTTACCTGCATTTCAGTTGCTTAGAGTTGTATAGAGTGAGAAGTCAAGAAAAATTACACCTTTTATAAATACTAGATCATTATATGGAACAGATGCATTTCATGTGTGTTTCGTGTCTACAACAATCTATGTAAACACATCGTTAAAACAGAAATGTTTTTCTTGTTTTAGCAATAATTGACAAAATGTAGACATGAAGAGTATAATGTATGAAGCCTGAATTCCAAACATAAAATAAACACTTTCTCAAAAGGTAAAAATATAACAGAACAAGTGCGCTTCTATTCAAAAATCAACTAACGCACAGGTAAACAGAGTTGAGCTGAGAAAACTGTGCAGGATGGGGGATGTGATAGCAGGGTGCTTGCTGCTTATTCACACATTTACAGGACAAAAGACGCTGATGGAGAGGTGTAAATCTATTTAAGGTGGGGTCTACAAGTATTTTTGTAGGCTTTGGTAATTCTAGTGTTAAGATTATTTTGGATCAATTGAGGCCAAATAATTGCACTATAGGATGGGAGGTAACAGAATTCAACCACAGTGTACTATAGTTAATGCTTTACTGAACTGACCCTGTCCACAAACCAGGCAGCAAGTTCAAGCATTCCTGGCATTTGTGGGGTACTACCACAGGTGGGTGCCTCATTATTCCTACAGGGCTATGCCCATGACTGACCTGACAAACAAGAGGGCTCCTAACATATTGGTTTGAGGCGAAAAAATGGAAGTAGGCCCTTACAACTGCACCTGTATTGTTGGATTTTTCTCTGCCTTTGATTGCCCAAGCTGACATTTTAATCACAGGTCAGTGCCATGTTGAGCAAGAGTGCTGTTTGTGTAGAACACCCCATCGTGTTGCTGAGCCAGAAACTATTCAACCTGGAAACCAGGTATGCGGCTATGGAAAGAGAAGTATTGGTGATTAAGTGAGCTATTCTTCAATCTCGGGTACTACCTGCATGGCCATGAATTCACTCTAGACATCGACCATGCAACTTTATAGTGGATGGCACTGCACAAATTGTCAAATCAACATGTCACTTGATGATTCTTGGACCTTCAGTCATTTATATTCAAAGTTCTAGATCGCCACAGTTCCCTCCATGTCATTACCGATGCACTTTCTCTGAGATATGGCCTTACGGTTTGGGCTACCTGACCCAATTGGTCTGGGCTGGAATATATGTCAGACACATGTGCTTACTTCAAGGCTCATATAAATGTGATTACACTCCCAACCAGGGGTTGGTGCTGTTGCCTAATGCTTTTTCTCTTCCTCCCTCTGCAGAAGCAGTCATTGACCGTTGTATCCTGAATAATGTCACGTCAAGTTCCCAGCAACCTGAACCCACTTCTTCCTGCTGTTGCTGATGATATATAAACATAGGCACTTGTCATTTGAGGAGACATCCTCTGAAAGTGTGGAGAATTTTTACAAGAAATTCACTTTAATTCTTTAAAAAACTGCTAAAGAGATAACTTGTACTGTGTTAATGAAATACAGAAAAAATGGCTGCATATGTATTGTGTGTTCAGTTTGT